>NC_057812.1:626069664-626101059 GCF_018294505.1 Triticum aestivum | reverse complement strand
GGACGGGCCGGGACGGGGCGGCGGAGACGACGGGGACGGGGACGACGGGGCGGCGACGGGGGCGGCGACAAGGGATGGAGACGTACGGGGGGCGCGGCGGGCGACGGTGCAGAGGAGAAGAAGCAGATGAGAAACTGATATTTTCGTAAGTGTTGTTTATATAGGAGGGGCCTTTAGTACCGGTTGGAGCCACCAACCCGTACTAAAGGCCTGTTTTGGCCAGGCCAAGCGGCGGGAAGCGACCCCCTTTAGTACCGGGTGGTGGCTCCAACCGGTACTAAAGGGCCCCCCTTTAGTACCGGTTGGTGCCACGACCCGGTACTAAAGGGGGTGCGCTGGCGCAGGTGCAGTGCGGCAAGTTTAGTCCCACCTCGCTAGCCGAGGGGCTACCGCACTGGTTTATAAACCCCCGTGCGGTAGCTCTCTCGAGCTCCTCTCCAAAGCAGGCCTACTGGGCCTACATGTTTTGTGCTGCCCTGTTGGCCTACTGGGCCTTTGCGGGCCTGCATCCTGGCCCAACAATAGGGTGGGTTTCTAGTCGTATGCCGGCCGCTTTGGCCTAGTAGGCGGGCTTTTTTTTGCTTTATTTATTTTTGAGTTGTTTTTTTGTGTATTTAGAGTTTCTTTGTGAATATTTTTGCTTTAGGTACAAAAAATTACAAACTTTCTGTTAGTGCCCGTAGTTTTCAAATTTGAATAGTTTGAATTATTTGAAATTAGTGTGAATCACTAGTTTGTGAATAACTTAACTTTAAAAATTAGTAAAGGCATGAAAGAATTTGTTTGCACATAAAATTTCTTCGCGTTTCAAATGCCAAAACACATAATTAACTACCCTAACTATTACAGAGATTCCCTTCTGGGTGTGAAACACAGAATAAAGTGATGATAGTGAAGCCGATCACATCCCATATATTTGGGTGTGAAACTTTTTCTTCGCGTGTGTCCCTTTGCGCCGTAACCATGGAAAATCTTCATCATTTAACGGGATGCTCGGGTCAATATTCACTGTGAATGGAGCAATTTCATCAAACTTTTCATAATCTTCTGACTTGTCTGTCTTGTCATCCACTCCCATGATGTTTCTCTTCCCAGAAAGAACTATGTGCCGCTTTGGCTCATCGTACGATGCATTCGCTTCCTTATCTTTTCTTTTTCTTGGCTTGGTAGACATGTCCTTCACATAGAAAACCTGTGCCACATCATTGGCTAGGACGAATGGTTCGTCTGCATACGCAAGATTGTTCAGATCCACTGTTGTCATTCCGTACTGCGGGTCTTTCGTTACCCCGCCTCGTGTCATATTGACCCATTTGCACCAAAACAAAGGGACCTTCAAACCACGTCGATAGTCAAGTTCCGATATGTCCTGTATATAACCATAATATGTTTCCTTTCCCATCTTGGTTTCTGCATCAAAGCGGACACCACTGTTTTGGTTGGTGCTCTTCTTATCTTGGGCGATCGTGTAAAATGTATTACCATTTATCTCGTACCCTTTGAAAGTCATTATATTCGAAGATGGTAACTGGGACAGCAAGTACAGGTCATCTTCAATAGAGGTGTCATGCATGGTACGTGTCTGCAACCAGCTGGCGAAACTCCTGGTTTGTTCACGTGTAATCCAGTCATCAGACCGCTCCGGGTGTTTGGAGCGTAGCAAATTCTTGTGTTCATCCATATACAGAGCCACCAAGGTGGAATTCTGTAGAACTGTGTAGTGTGCTTCAGTGAGAGAATGTCCGTCCATACATATTATTTGTTCCCCTCCTAGCGTGCCTTCTCCATCCAGTCTGCCCTTATGCCGCGATTCAGGAACACCAATCGGCTTAAGGTCAGGAATAAAGTCAATACAAAACTCAATGACCTCCTCATTTTGATGGCCCTTGGAGATGCTTCCTTCTGGCCTAGCACGGTTATGAACATATTTCTTTAAGACTCCCATGAACCTCTCAAAGGGGAACATATTGTGTAGAAATACAGGACCCAAAACGTTAATCTCTTCGCATAGCTGAACTACGACGTGCGTCATGATGTTGAAGAAGGATGGTGGGAACACCAACTTGAAACTGACAAGACATTGCACCAAATAATTCTCTAACCTTGGTATGATTTCTGGATCGATTACCTTCTGAGAGATTGCATTGAGAAATGCACATAGCTTCACAATGGCTAATCGAACGTTTTCCGGTAGAAGCCCCCTCAATGCAACCGGAAGCAGTTGCGTCATAATCACGTGGCAGTCATGAGACTTTAGGTTCTGGAATTTTTTCTCTGACATGTTTATTATTCCCTTTATATTCGATGAGAAGCCAGACGGTACCTTAATACTGAGCAGGCATTCAAAGAAGATTTCCTTCTCTTCTTTGGTAAGAGCGTAGCTTGCATGACCCTGATGTATGCCGTCTTTTCCGTGCATACGTTGCTGGTCCTCTCGTGCCTCAGGTGTATCTTTTGTCATCCCATACACGCCCAAGAAGCCAAGCAGGATCACACAAAGATTCTTCGTCACGTGCATCACATCGATTGCGGAGCGGACCTCTAGGTCTTTCCAATAGGGCAGGTCCCAAAATATTGATTTCTTCTTCCACATGGGTGCGCGTCCGTCAGCGTCATTCGGAACAGGTTGTCCACCAGGACCCTTTCCAAAGACCACCTTCAAATCCTTGACCATATCATGTACAACAGCACTAGTATGGTGGCGAGGCTTCGTCCGGTGATCCACCTCACCTTTGAAATGCTTGCCTTTCTTTCTTATGGGATGCCTGCTCGGAAGAAATCGACGATGTCCAAGGTACACATTCTTCTTACAATTAGCCAAATATATAATGTTGGTATCGTCCAAACAGTGCGTGCATGCGCGGTATCCCTTGTTTGTCTGTCCTGAAAGGTTACTGAGAGCAGGCCAATCATTGATGGTCATGAACAGCAACGCCTTTAGGTCAAATTCTTCCCCCATGTGCTCATCCCACGCACGTACACCTGTTCCATTCCACAGTTGTAAGAGTTCTTCAACTAATGGCCTTAGGTACACATCAATGTCGTTGCCGGGTTGCTTAGGGCCTTGGATGAGCACTGGCATCATAATGAACTTCCGCTTCATGCACAACCAAGGAGGAAGGTTATACAAACATAGAGTCACAGGCCAGGTGCTATGGTTGCTGCTCTGCTCCCCAAACGGATTAATGCCATCTGCGCTTAGACCAAACCATACGCTCCTTGCGTCATCTGCAAACTCCTTCCCGTACTTTCTTTCAATTTTTCTCCACTGCGACCCGTCAGCGGGTACTCTCAACTTTCCGTCTTTCTTACGTTCTTCTGTGTGCCATCGCATCGCCTTGGCATGCTCTTTGTTTTGGAACAAACGTTTCAACCGTGGTATTATAGGAGCATACCACATCACCTTGGCAGGAATCTTCTTCCTGGGGCGCTCGCCCTCGACATCACTAGGGTCATCGCGGCTGATCTTATAGCGCAATGCACCACATACCGGGCAAGCGTTCAAATCCTCGGACTCACCGCGGTAGAGGATGCAATCATTAGGGCATGCATGTATCTTCTGCACCTCTAACCCTAGAGGGCAGACAGCCTTCTTTGCTTCGTACGTACTCTCAGGCAATTCGTTGTCCTTTGGAAGCATATCCTTTATCATTACCAGCAACTTTCCAAATCCCTTGTCAGATACACCATTCTCTGCCTTCCATTGCAGCAATTCCAGTGTGGTGCCCAGCTTTTTCTTGTCACCTACACAATTCGGGTACAACAATTTTTTGTGATCCTCTAACATGCGCTGCAACTTCTTCTTCTCCAAATCACTTGCGCAGTTTCTCTTTGCATCACCAATGGCCCGACCTAGATCATCAACAGGCTCATCTGATGCCTCTTCTTTAGCTTCTTCCCGCATTGCCAGCTCAGCTTCTTCCCGCATTACCGGCTCAGCTTCTTCCCCCATTGTTGTATCATCGTATTCAGGGAACCCATGGCCAGGATAGCTGCCGTCGTCCTCTTCTTCATTATTGTCTTCCATCATAACCCCTCTTTCTCCATGCTTGGTCCAAACATTATAGTGGGGCATGAAACCACACTTAAACAGGTGGACGTGAATGGTTCTTGACGTAGAGTAATTGTGACCATTCTTACAGCGAGCACATGGACAAGGCATAAAACCATCCGCCCGCTTGTTTGCCTCAGCCGCAAGCAGAAAAGTATGCACGCCCTCAACGAACTGGGGAGAGCATCGGTCATCGTACATCCATTGCCGGCTCATCTTCATTACACAACACCGAATAGATCAAATTAATACAAGTTCATACATAAAGTTCATACAACACTTAAATGCAACAAACAAATAACTCTCTAGCTAAAGCATTTAAATGCAACAACAAATACGATCAAGATCGCAACTAAGGTAACAATGGATCCAACAGCATAATGATACCAAGCCTCACTATCGATGGCATATTTTCTAATCTTTCTAATCTTCAAGCGCATTTTCTCCATCTTGATCTTGTGATCATCGACGACATCGGCAACATGCAACTCCAATTCCATCTTCTCCCCCTCAATTCTTTTCAATTTTTCTTTCAAGTACTCGTTTTCTCTTTCAACTAAATTTAACCTCTCGACAATAGGGTCGGTTGGAATTTCCGGTTCACATACCTCCTAGAAAAAATTTCTATGTCAACTTGATGGGCATAATTTGTCATAAACACGAAATGCAACTAGTTTTAAAAGAGAATATATATACCACATCCGAATCATAACAAGGACGAGGGCCGACGGGGACGGATATCAAAACCATGGCACTATATGTATAACAAACAACGTATGGGTAAGATAATTATACGAGTAACTATATATCCAAATCACACAAACATCAATTTTTATATAAAATTTCATGAACAAGAGGCTCACCACAAGGTGGTGCCGGCGATGGGACGGTGCGGGCGATCGACAGTGGTTACGACAGAGATTTAGAAGGCACTAAGTAAACCACACCTACATATGCAAACTAAGTGTTATTTTTGACCTCAAATTGCATATAAATCAAATACTGGCACATATATATATATATCCTCCCAAATTACTAAACTCACAAATTAATCACTATATAAAGCATTGCAAGAGCTAATCTAGCAATGAGAGATGAAAGGACAAAGTTGCTAACCTTTGTGATCATTTGAATGGATGGGGGCCTTCAAATCTTGACAAATTTTGGGCAAAATGTGTTATGAGCTCGAGAGGAAGAGGGGAAGAACAGAGAGGAGAGGGGAAAGGGGAAGAACAGAGCGACTTCGGGTGGATGAAGGGTTTATGTAGGAGGACCTTTAGTACCGGTTCGTGCCAAGAACCGGTACTAAAGGGCTGGAGGGGCCCCAGTCTGACAACATCCTGCCACCACTCTCATTAGTACCGGTTCGTGGCACGAACCGGTGCTAAAGGTTCGCCACGAACCGATACTAATGAAAGCGGCCCGGCTAGCCATTGGAACCGGCACTAATGTATACATTAGTGCCGGATCAAATACAAATCGGCACTAATGTGCTTCACGTTTGACCCTTTTTCTACTAGTGGATACCTCTCCAACAATCGAAGTGACAAATCCTAATCTTGAAATATGCCAACTCAACAAGTACCTTCGGAGACACCTGTAGAGCACCTTTATAATCACCCAGTTACGTTGTGACGATTGGTAGCACACAAAGTGTTCCTCTGGTAAACGGGAGTTGCATAATCTCATAGTCATGGGAACATGTATAAGTCATGAAGAAAGCAATAGCAACATACTAAACGATCAAGTGCTAAGCTAACAGAATGGGTTAAGTCAATCACATCATTCTCCTAATGATGTGATCCCGTTTAGTCAAATGACAACTCATGTCTATGGCTAGGAAACATAACCATCTTTGATAAACGAGCTAGTCAAGTAGAGGCATACTAGTGACACTCTGTTTGTCTATGTATTCACACATGTATCATGTTTCCGGTTAATACAATTCTAGCATGAATAATAAACATTTATCACGATATAAGGAAATAAATAA
The DNA here is from genome assembly GCF_018294505.1 of Triticum aestivum. Lineage (NCBI taxonomy): Eukaryota > Viridiplantae > Streptophyta > Magnoliopsida > Poales > Poaceae > Triticum > Triticum aestivum. Next base: position 626,095,015 of record NC_057812.1, on the reverse strand, counting down.
TAACTTTAGTATTGCCTCTAGGGCATATTTCCTTCATGTGCCTGGTTCGTGTCCACCGCAAAGAGGCTAAGGAAGAGAAGCTGGCAGCGCTCAAGGTCGCCAATACCAAACATCGCCACTTCCAATCTTTCATGTCGAACTTCATGAAGCAGCCACTTGTATCGCGGACAGAATTGACTTGGACGAGTTCATCGAGCCAGCCAGTCCTCCTCTAGAAGAGTGAACAAACTTTAAGATTTAATTCAATTTGCGTCGAAATGCCGAGTGATTTTGTAACTGTTAAAACTCTTTCAGGTCGGATGCCCGAGAACTTTTATCTAAACCTTGCGAAATTTATCTAAACATTGTTTTTCTTTGAATATGTTTGTCTTCACCTTTTCTGCTTTCGAATCTCTTGACTCTGAGTGAAACTTGATTCTTCAGTCGGAATTGTCACTGACTTTGTGATGGACAAGGGCACTTGGTGCCGTCCATGACCTACACTTCGTCGTCCTTGCAGATCAGAATGGAGTGGACATTGTACTTGTGGCGCAGCTCCGTCGAGTGGGTCATGGACAAGAGCCCTAGGTGCTGTGCACGACCTGCACCTCGTCGTCCTTGCGAATCGGGATGGAGCGGACGTTGTACTTGTGGCGCAGCTCCATCGAGTGGGTCATGGACAAGAGCCCTAGGTTCCGTACACGACCTGCACCTCATCGTACATGCAGATCGGGATGGAGCGGATATTGTACTTGTGGCACAGCTCCGTCGAGTGGGTCATGGACAAGAGCACTAGGTGTTGTGCATGACCTGCACCTCGTCGTCCTTGCGGATCTAGATGGAGCGGACGTTGTACTTGTGGCACAGCTCCATCGAGTGGGTCATGGACAAGAGCACTAGGTGTTGTGCACGACTTGCACCTCGTCGTCCTTGCGGATCGGGATGGTTTTTAACTTAGGCGAGTTCGAGACCGCAGCTAAGCCCCCCGAGTGGGAGGATTGCTCTCCACTCGGTAGGATTTTAGAAACTTAGGCAAGTATGTGACTGCAGCTAAGCCTCTGAGTGGGAGGATTACTCTACACTCGGTAGGATTTTAGATACTTAGGCGAGTTCGTGGCTGCAGCTAAGCCTCCGAGTGGGAGGATTGCTCTCCACTCGGTAGGATTTTTTAAACTTAGGCGAGTACGGGACTGCAGCTAAGCCCCCAAGTGGGAGGACTGGTCTCCACTCGGTAGGATTTTTTAAACTTAGGTAAGTACGGGACTGCAACTAAGCCCTCGAGTGGGAGGATTTCTCTCCACTTGGTAGGATTTTTTAAACTTAGGCGAGTTTGTGACTGCAGCTAAGCCTTCGAGTGGGAGGATTGCTCTCCACTCGGTAGGATTTTTTAAACTTAGGCGAGTACGGGACTGCAGCTAATCCCCCGAGTGGGAGGATTGCTCTCCACTCGGTAGGATTTTTTAAACTTAGGCGAGTATGGGACTGCAGCTAAGCCCCCGAGTGGGAGGATTGCTCTCCACTCGGTAGGATTTTAGAAACTTAGGCAAATCAGGTTCGCGGCTAAGCCACCCGCTGGGGGATTTGAACACACAACTTGATAGGATAACAATCATTAAAGCACCACAAAAATCTTGTTTTTGATAAGCAAAATGAATGATTCTTATTACAACTCGCCGATGCGAGTGCTTAAGTGTTAAAATGGCGGAGCAGATCCGCGTTCCAACCGCGTGGCTCTTCTTTCTTATGTTCCACATTATAAAGGTGATAAGCTCTGTTGTGGAGCACTTGGTGATGATGAAGGGACCCCCCAAGCAGGAGCAAGTTTGTGAGGCAGTTGCTGATCCACTCGGAGCACCAGGTCTCCTTCCTGAAATGCTCAACCTCTCACGTTTCTGGCATGTAATCGACAGAGGTCTTGCTGATAAATGGTCGACCGGATCAAGGCCATCTCTCTCTTTTCTTCCAGGAGGTCAACAACATCTTGCCGAGCTTGCTCTGTGATACGTCTCCAACGTATCTATAATTTTTTATTGTTCCATGCTATATTATATTCTGTTTTGTACATTGTGGGGCTTTATTATACACTTTTATATTATTTTTGGGACTAACCTATTAACCGGAGGCCCAGCCTAGAATTGCTGTTTTTTTGCCTATTTTAGAGTTTCGCAGAAAAAGAATATCAAACGGAGTCCAAACGGAATGAAACCTTCGGGGACGTGATTTTTGGGACGAATGTGATCCAGAGGACACGGACCCTACATCAAGAAAGCAACCAGGAAGGCACGAGGTAGGGGCGTGCCTACCCCCAAGCGCGCCCTCCACCCTCGTGGGGCCCACGTTGCTCCACCGACGTACTTCTTCCTCCTATATATACCTACGTACCCACAAACTACCAGATACGAAGCCAAAACCCTAATTCCACTGCCGCAACCTTCTGTACCCGTGAGATCCCATCTTGGGGCCTTTTCCGGGGCTCCGCCGGAGGGGGCATCGATCACGGAGGGTTTCTACATCAACACCATAGCCTCTCCGATGATGTGTGAGTAGTTTACCTCAGACCTTCAGGTCCATAATTATTAGCTAGATGGCTTCTTCTCTCTTTTTGGATCTCAATATAATGTTCTCCCCCTCTCTTGTGGAGATCTATTCGATGTAATCTTCTTTTGCAGTGTGTTTGTTGAGACCGATGAATTGTGGGTTTATGATCACGTTTATCTATGAACAACATTTTCTTCTCTGAATTCTTTTATGTATGATTGGTTGTCTTTGCAAGTCTCTTTGAATTATCAGTTTGGTTTGGCCTACTAGATTGGTCTTTCTTGCAATGGGAGAAGTGTTTAGCTTTGGGTTCAATCTTGCGGTGTCCTTTCCTAGTGACAGTAGGGGCAGCAAGGCACGTATTGTATTGTTACCATCGAGGATAACAAGATGGGGTTTATATCATATTGCATGAGTTTATCCCTCTACATCATGTCATCTTGCTTAAAGTGTTACTCTGTTCTTTTGAACTTAATACTCTAGATGCGTGTTGGATAGCAGTCGATGTGTGGAGTAATAGTAGTAGATGCAGGCAGGAGTCGGTCTACTTGTCTCGGATGTGATGCCTATATACATGATCATACCTAGATATTCTCATAACTATGCTCAATCCGGTCAATTGCTCAACAGTAGTTTGTTTACCCACCGTAATACTTATGCTCTCGAGAGAAGCCACTAGTGAAACCTACGGCCCCCGGATCTATTTTCTATCATATTAATATTCCATCAACAAGCTATTTCTTGCACCGTTTTTATTTTGCTTTATTTACTTTGCATCTTTATCATAAAAATACCAAAAATATTATCTTATCATATCTATCAGATCTCACTTTCGTAAGTGACTGTGAAGGGATTGACAACCCCTTTATTGCGTAGGTTGCGAGGATTTTATTTGTTTGTGTAGGTGCGAGGGACTCGTGCGTGTCCTCCTACTGGATTGATACATTGGTTCTCAAAAACGGAGGGAAATACTTACGCTTCTTTGCTGCATCACCCTTTCCTCTTCAATGAAAAACCAACCCAGTGCTCAAGAGCTAGCAAGAAGGATTTCTGGCGCCGTTGCTGGGGAGTCTACGCATAAGTCAACATACCAAGTACCCATCACAAACCCTTATCTCCGGTATTACATTATTTGCCATTTGCCTCTCGTTTTCCTCTCCCCTACTTCACCCTTGCCGTTTTATTTGCCCTCTCTCTCCGTCCTCCTTCTCTTTCCCTATTTGCCTCTTTTTGCCCGTTTCTTGTTTGCTTGTGTGTTGGATTGCTTGCCTATCACGATGGCTCAAGATAATACAGAATTGTGTGACTTTACTAATACCAACAACAATGATTTTATTAGCACTCCGATTGCTCCTCTTACCGATGCTGAATCTTGTGAAATTAATGCTGCTTTGCTGAATCTTGTCATGAAAGATCCGTTTTCCAGCCTTCCTAGTGAAGATGCCGCTACCCATCTAAATAACTTTGTTGATTTGTGTGATATGTGAAATAAGAAATATGTGGACAATGATATTGTTAAATTGAAGCTATTTCTTTTTTCTCTTAGAGATCATGCTAAAGCTTGGTTTTCGTCTTTGCCTAAAAATAGTATTAATTCATGGAATAAGTGCAAAGATGATTTTATCTCTAAGTATTTTCCTCCCGCTAAGATCATCTCTCTTAGAAATGATATTATGAATTTTAAGCAACTTGATCATGAACATGTTGCACAAGCTTGTGAGAGGATGAAATTAATGATACGTAATTGCCCTACACATGGATTGAATTTGTGGATGATTATTCAAAAATTTTATGCCGGGTTGAATTTTGCTTCAAGAAATCTTTTAGATTCGGCTGCGGGAGGTACTTTTATGGAAATCACTTTAGGATAAGCTACTAAACTCCTAGATGATATTATGGTTAATTATTCTCAATGGCACACTAAAAGATCTACTAATAAGAAAGTGCATGCGATAGAAGAAATTAATGTTTTGAGTGGAAACATGGATGAATTTATGAAATTATTTGCTAATAAAAGTGTTTCTTCTGATCCTAATGATATGTCTTTGTCTACTTTGGTTGAGAATATTAATGAATCTATGGATGTGAATTTTGTTGGTAGGAATAATTTTGGTAACAACGCGTATAGAGGTAATTTTAATCCTAGGCCATATCCTAGTAATTCCTCTAATAATTATGGTAATTCCTACAACATTTCTTATGGAAATTTTAATAAGATACCCTCTGAATTTGAGACTAGTGTTAAGGAGTTTATGAATTCACAAAAGAATTTCAATGCTTTACGTGAAGAAAAATTTCTCTTAATGTTGATTCTTTGAAACTTAGATCTATTCCACCTAAGCATGATATCAATGAGTCTCTCAAAGCCATGAGAATTTCCATTGATGAGTGCAAAGAATAAACCGCTAGGATGCGTGCTAAGAAATATTGTTTTGTGAAAGCGTGTTCTTCTAGTTTCCATGAAAATAAAGATGAAGATCTAAAAGTTATTGATGTATCCCCCATTAAATCTTTGTTTTGCAGTATGAATCTTGATAATGATGGTACTGAATATGATCCACCTTTACCCAGAAGGCGTTCCAAAAATTCGGAGTCTTTAGATCTTGATGCTAAAATTGTTAAAAGTGGGATTGAAGAGGTCAAAACTTTAAATATCAATGAACCCACTATTTTGGATTTCAAGGAATTTAATTATGATAATTGCTCTTTGATAGATTGTATTTCCTTGTTACAATCCGTGCTAAATTCTCCACATGCTTATAGTCAAAATAAAGCTTTTACTAAACATATCATTGATGCTTTGATGCAATCTTATGAAGAGAAACTTGAGTTGGAAGTTTCTATCCCTAGAAAACTTTATGATGTGTGGGAACCTACTATTAAAATTAAAATTAAAGATCATGAATGCTATGCTTTGTGTGATTTGGGTGCTAGTGTTTCCACGATTCCAAAGACTTTGTGTGATTTGCTAGGTTTCCGTGATTTTGATGATTGCTCTTTAAACTTGCACCTTGCGGATTCCACCATTACGAAACCTAGGTGAAGAATTAATGATGTTCTTATTGTTGCAAATAGGAATTATGTGCCCGTAGATTTTATTGTTCTTGAAATAAATTGCAATCCTTCATGTCCTATTATTCTTGGTAGACCTTTCCTTAGAACGATTGGTGCAATTATTGATATGAAGGAAGGGAATATTAGATTCCAATTTCCGTTAAGGAAAGGTATGGAACACTTACCTAGAAAGAAAATTAAATTACCATATGAATCTGTTATGAGAGCCACTTATGGATTGCCTACCAAATATGGCAATACCTAGATCTATCTTTGCTTTTATGCCTAGCTAGGGGTGTTAAACGATAGCGCTTGTTGGGAGGCAACCCAATTTTATTTTTGTTCCTTCATTTTTGCTCCTTTTTAGTAATAAATAATTTATCTAGCCTCTATTTTGGTTGTGTTTTTTGTGTTTAATTAGTGTTTGTGCCAAGTAGAACCGTTGGGAAGACTTGGGGAAAGTCTTTTTGATCTTGCTGTAAAAACAGAAACTTTAGCGCTCACGAGAATTGCTGCCATGTTTATTTGGAAAAGTGCTATTTAGTTAATTCTTTTTGCATATGATTAATAGATAAACTACTCACGTCCAGCAATTTATTTTAGAATTTTTTGGGTTCCATAAGTTTGCGTTAGCTACAGATTACTACAGACTGTTCTGTTTTTGACAGATTCTATTTTTCGTGTGTTGTTTGCTTATTTTGATGAATCTATCACTACAAAAAAGACACATCCGTGACATTTTGGGCCGAACGAAAAAAATATTCTGTCATACATATGACACTTCTATGACGATAATTGTGACAAAACCCGGTATCATCATAGATGTGGTGGGCTCCTACTTCTATGACAAAAAATCATGACAGAAAGTGGGCTTTTCGTCCTGGGCGGGCCGGAGACGCAGCTGCATGACATTCTTTGGGCCGTCCATGACAGAAAAAACCATGGTAGAAGCGAGGGGGAGGAAAACTTCGGAGAGTTCCAGGTTATGGTGGGAGGTCGGGGGCCGAGCGATGCCCGTTTCTCTCGTACACGTACGCATGTGTGTGCGAGGCGTTGGCTCTAACTGAACCCGAGCGAGGCATTGGGCTCTAACTGAACCCGAGCGATTGCACTGCAGGCTACGCGTTACTAAATCCAAGCGATCGATCGATGGCTGTTAACAGAACCCGATCAAGCGATTCCTTCGCTACTGCTGCTAACTGAAGCCGATCGATGCTGCCTCTGGATGAACAGTGAGCGTTGCGGGGGGTTTGGATGAACAGTTCCCGGTGGGGGTGGATGAACAGGACCTCGTGGTGTTGCCTCTGAATGAACAGGACCCCGATTGATCGAGCCGGTTGGGGCTGGATGAAGAGGACCCCGTGGAGGGCAGGATGAACAGTAGACAGTGGAGGGCAGGATGAACAGTAGACGGTGGAGGGCAGGATGAACAGTAGCCCGTGGAGGGGTGGTTGAACAGGAGCCCGTGGAGAGGGGTGGTTGAACAGGAGCCCGTGGAGTAGCGCGCGGTGGAGGCTGGATGAACAGGAGCCCATTGATGAACAGTCGCAGGTGGAGGCTGGAGGAGGTCGACGGTGAATGAACAGTAGTTCGTGGAGGCTGGAGTGGGTTGACGTTGAAGATGAACAGTATCCCGTGGAGTCCCGTTTTGCGGTACGCCACACCCATCCCAATGAACAGGACCCCCATTTCGACCGTAGCGCTCCAACACAAGTCCGTTTCCTCTGTTTTGCGGTACGCCGCACCCCTCCCGATCAACAGGACCCCCGTTTCGAGCGTAGTTAGGTCCGTTTCCTCCGTTTTGCGGTACGCCAGACCCCTCCCGATGAACAGGATCCCATTTCTAACATGGTCGGTCGAACACAAGGCCGTTTCCTCCATTCCGCGGTACGCCGGGCCTCGTTTCCATCGCCTGTTCCGTCCAAGCCCTCCCGATGAACCCGACGCATTCCGTTGCCTCCCCATGAGCACGACGACGACGTTGTTTCTCCGTTCCAACCCAGCAATGTACACGAACCCTGGCCGTACGTATGCGCGAGTAGGAGTTCGAGACCCCGCCCGTATGTACACATACGTGGCCATATTTTCTTTCTTGCACCATGGCCGATGTACGTACGTGTACATGCTACGTGCACGCCTCTACTACGACACGTGCACGCCTCTACATCGACCAGTATGTACGTACACGTTCGCGACCAGAATGACAACTCTACGTACGCTTCGACCAGGTGAGTCCCGACTGTCAGGCACTTCCTTGCCTGCGAAGATGTAGCTGGTGGGTCCCAACAGTCAGGGGCGAATCGTTTTTTTTGCCCGGACACACTTCCTTGCATGCGAAGATGTAGCTGGTGGGTCCCAGCAGTCAGGGGGAATTTTTTTTCACGAAATACAGTGGCCCGTCCGGTGGGTCCCAGCTGTCAGGTAGAGGAATCATTATTTTCCGTGTAATACGGAGGCACTTCCTTGCTACGGCCGTGGACCCAGCTATCAGCCTCTCCACGTACAGTCCACGTCCAATGGAAGTCATTTCTTGACCACGTTGACCACGCCGCACCGAGAGCACCAGGGTGGTGGACGACGGCGAGGCCTAGGAAGGGGACGACACGGAGGTAGGGAAGACTCAGCAGTTGTTTCCCACGCGGAGGGGAGTATGATTGTACAAGGGTTTACTGGTTCGTCTGCCATCGCTGGAGAATAACAGCAGGTGTGGGTGAGTAGAGGGATGGCTAGGCCAGCGATGGGATTACGGTCGGGGCGGTGAGGCCTGCGCGGTAGCACAGCCGGCCGCGAAGAGGAGGGAGCAGGCAGTCCCGCCGGCCCTTGTTTGAGCGGCTGGAGCAGGAAAAGCAGAGATTGAAGAAGCATGACGGCCGTTGGATGGACATCCAACAGTCAGTGCTTGTGCGTCAACCTTTTTTTAGGAAAGCCTCAAATCAATGGAAAATAGCATACAGCCCATCTGCCATTATTTCTAATAATTTATAGCACATTTGCTAATTCTTAAGGTTTTTTTGGGGCCCATATTCTTTTTGTTAGCATTACAGCCCATATTGTGGCAACGGTTAAAAAATTATACGAAATTTTGCATATTTCGGTGTGGTCTGAACTGTTATTAATCCCGAAATTTCGACTCACATTCAAACTGATTTTAAAAATAAATGTATATCAATATAAAATCCAACAAATTCTCCACGCATAAAAATTAATGTAATTTAATATCTTGAAATGAAAAAAAAGATATTTGAAACTAATTGCCGGTTTGATGTGTTTTAAAAATGTACAGCCCATTTCTCATTACTGATGGGCCATTTTCTCGGCCAGCCAAATGAAAGCTCTCCTCGTCTTGAAAGATTTGCATCCCAATAGGCCTGACAAAGCGACTTACTTGGCAAATCACAAAAAAACTATGTTGTGGCCGTGGACCCAGCTGTCTGCCTCTCGACATACAGTACTCTTCCAATGGAAGTCGTTCCTTGACCACGTTGACCACGCCGCGCGGAGAGCACCACGGCGGTGGACGACGGCGAGGCCTAGGAAGGGGACGACGCGGCAGTGGAAGCCCGCGCGGAGAGGACTACTAGGGTTCACTGGTTCGGCTGCGGTGTGAGGCTGCCGTCGCCGCAGGGCCTGGCCAGTGGTGGGAATAGCAGGGGGCGGTGAGGCCTCTGTGGCAGCACATCCGGCCACGGGAGGCAGGAGCATGCGGCACGACCGACGCTGCTTTGGGCGGCTGGAGCAAGAAGACCAGAGGTTGAAGAAGCACTATGGCCATTGGATGGACATCATACAGTCACTGGAGCTAGAATCGTTCATATTGACTAAGTTGACAAAGCCCTTCGTCCCCGTCAACTTAGTAGGCCCACAAGTTAGCCTCCCAGCAAGGTGGGTCCCAGCTAGCCGGGGGAGTATTCATTTTTTTGTGCGTAATAAGGAGGCACTTCCGATGGGTCCGAGCTGACAGCGGGGGGAACATTTTTTTCGTGAAATACGGTGGCCCGTCCGGTGGGTCCCAGCAGTCAGGGGGAAACGATTTTTTCGCAAAATACTGGTGGCCCGTCCGGTGGGTCCCTGCAGTCAGGTGGAGGAATCATTATTTTACGCGTAATAAGGAGGCACTTCCTTGCTACCATCGTGGACCCAGCTGTCAGCCTCTCCACGTACAATCCACATCCGATGGAAGTCGTTCCTTCCATGTTGACCACGCCGCGCCGAGAGCACAAGGGCGGTGGACGACGGCGAGGCCTAGGAAGGGGACGACGCGGAGCCGGTGAAGACGCGGCAGTGGATGCCCACACAGAGAGGAGTATGAGGGTTCACTCGTTCGGATGCGGTGTGAGGCTGCCGTCGCCGCAGGGCCTGGCCAGCGGTGGGAATAGTTGGCGGCGGTGAGGCCTCCACGGCAGCACAGCCGGCCACGGGAGGCAGGAGCAGGCGGCACGACCGGCGCTGCTTTGGGCGGCTGGAGCAAGACTAGAGGTTGAAGAAGCACTACGGCCGTTGGATGGACACGTATGGTCACTGCAGCTAGAATCGTTTATATTGACTAAGTTTGCAAAGCCCTTGGTATGTCAACTTAGTAGGCCCACAGGTCAGCTTCCAAAACGGTGCACCCCAGATGTCAGGGGGAGGAATCATTTTGTAGGCGGGTGAAGCTAGAATATCCGAGATTGAAGAAGAAGCATGGCATCCGTTGGATGGACATCCAACGGCCACTGCTGCTAGAACCGTATGTTGACTATAAGTTGACAAAGCCTTGCATAGGCGTCAACTCTGTTTTTTTAGGGGACGCGTCAACTTAGTAAGGCCAGAAGTGTGTGGCAGAGAACTTATAGCCCATTTGAGATTTGTAAGAATGTGTAGCCCATTTTTGAATTCTAATGGAATTTACTGCAGCCCATTTACAGTTTGTTAAAAGTACAGCCCATTTCAACCAACCGTTCAAAACAGAATTCAATAAAATTTCACACATTTTGATGGGATCCGAAATATTTTTATCCCGAAATTTCTAGTCAGATTAAATACAATTTCAATATAAATTTATATTACGTAAAAATCCAATGAAACATTGCGCTCGCAACAATTAATGAAATTAAAATTTTCAATATCCAAAAATAATATTTTATAAAGTAATCACGTATTTGGTGCAGTTTTTTATAGTTACTACCCAGTTTTTATAATTACATCCCATTTATTATTTCTTAAATCCCATTTTCTTGTTAAGCCTAATGCATCCCTCCTAGGAAAGATTTGCAGCCCAGCGGGGTAGAGAATAACAACTTGACCTTGCGTGGGTATTCCTAAAAAAAGTATAGCTGGGCTAGCCACTTTCAGCTTGAAAAAAATTAATATCTGGACTGGATATCTGGCGTGGGCTAGAAGGTCCACAGCCCGCCCAGTTAATACCTGCAACGATGTTTTCGTTGTTGTTCAGAGGAGAAAAATTAATATCTGGGCTAAACAGCGAAAAACTCTACAGTGCTCACACCTCAAAAACACAAATACTGCTCGAGCTGCTTGGTCCCAGCTGTCGGCTGCTTCTTGTGCAATTCTCTCGTTTATTGACTAGTTGTACATAGGTTGACAATGGTGTGGGACCGTGATGTTAGGAAACCAGGGGAAGCAAAATAAATAACTCCAGCGAGCGCTTCCACCTCTGCCTCGTTGTCTCCCGTGGAAACCCCTTTCCTCCCTTTTTTTGCTCGGACAAGGACCAATGCATGCAGCACGTCCATGCGATTATTAGGCAAGAAATAAAAGCGCTTTGCATGCTATGATTAAATGTTGTGTTTAGAAGAGAGAAATATTCTTCTTTTCCACCAATCTGCTTGCACCTAGGTCGTGATGCACCTTCTAATACGACTTATTCACCTAGACGGAGGGAGTATAGTTTTATACATATATCTATAATAAGGAGGCACTTGTGTACATAGTCTATGGACCTGGTGGGTCCCCATTGTCATCCTCTCCAAGTAAAGTCATCTCCTCGCCCGCGCGCGCTTTCCGCCCGAAACAGTCAGCGCCGCCTGCCCCGCTTCCCGGTGCAGGCGATTGCTCTGCCTTCAAACGACACAAGTGTCATCCGTCTGTCCATCTGTCGCCCACATTAATGATACACGGTTGCCGAGGCCGCTACTCTGGCGCCACACGTTCGTCCCTCTGCCCGCCCACCATTGCTATATAAACTGCTGCGCCGGCCATAGCCGCAGTCATCCGCATCCGTTCCCTTTCTCCTGTCCACACCACTACTACCCACCATGGCTTCCTCGCGCTCCAGCGCACTTCGGGACGGGCGGTCGACGGACCACAAGGAGATGGCAGCCATTGCTGCCGACTGGCTGGCCGGCAGGCAGCCGGAGGACGACGACGTCCCAATGGAGAACATGGTAGTCGACGATCCTGCGCCAACCCCCTCCTCCGCGCCATTCTCGCCGGTGCATTGCACCATGACCATCGGTGAGGCCCATGCCCAATATATGGACAGTGTGAGACAGATGTGTCAGGAGCAGTTCTGGGAGGCGCAGGCTGACGCCGCCTACAACCACCATCTCCTCCAGGAGCATCTGCAGGCAGAGGAGCAGATCACCGTGGAGCGGGCGGAGCAGGAGGCGCTGCTCGACTCGTACTGCTCCGCCTGCAAGGGCCGGCTCGAGCGCTGGCAGGAGCGCATGTAGGTGGCGGAGGCTGCAGCCGCCTACAAAGAGGCTAGCAAAGAGGGCGATGAAGCGGGCGAGACGCTGTTTGGCGAGACCGAGGACGAGGCAGAGGACAATGCCGGCTCCGACGAGTCCCCGCTCCATTGGCGTCGACGAGGCCCTGCTCCGCCGAGGCCCCGTGGCGCCAACAACGAGGCAGAGGACACCGCCAGCTCCGCCGAGGCCCCGCCCCGCCAACAACAAGCCAGAGGACATCGCCGGCTCAGCCGAGGCCCCACCCTGCCGGCAACGCGGGGGAGGATTTCCACTGCTCCACTGAGGTGCCGCCCGCCGGCAATGATAGAGGACATCTCCGGCTCCACCGAGGCCCCGCCCTGCTGCCAACGAGCCCGCACCACAAAAAAACGAGGAAGAGTAGAACACGGTAGGTCGCCACCGCTCGGGTCCAAGTAAGGCCACCGCTGCTACCCTCCTGTTGAAGCCAAGCTAGGCGGGTTGACCATTGATGACCGGTTAGCTTCTTGGCGGCTACGTGGAGTTGGGGAGTTCTGCTGGAGAATAACGTTGCTTCTACTTAACTGCTGGTGCAGTTGGCTGACTGACACGTGGGCCCAACAGGCCACATGTCAGTTACGCAACTACACCTGCAGTTAAGTCACTGAAGCTTCTGTTCGGCTCAGCGGGACACAGGTGGGTAGCTTCGGTTAATTAATTAGACCTCCAGCGCACCCCTTTTTAGTTGAAGAATGTATGAAATGTAATGAATCTGGCATGTTTATATGAAATCCGACCGTGTATGAATGAATTTATTTCGATTAGTTCGAATTCCTATATCACTAGCATTGGATGAACATGCAAAACAATATGTACTAGCATTATTCCCAGGGTGATCACCTCGTTTGCAGCAGTTTCACATGTACTCCTTCTGGTCCTTTCTAGTCTGCATACAAGTTTTGTCTGCAGTCAAAGTATCTCTACTTTGACCAATCTTATAAAAAAAAGTATGCACTTTCACAATGTGCGAAGTAAAAAGGAACAGAAGGAGTACAAAGAGTTTGAGAAGGTTCTTAGCGTTTCTGTACATTGCAATCAAACACACAGGCCTGGCAATTCATAGAGAACATTCAAAACAATCGATGATTATGCACCTCAGCGACTCACATGTCAGAGGAAATATTTACTTCACAACTAAAGAATAAATAAAAAAAAATTCGACGCTGCTGACAGCAAGGGCGTCCCATTCGAAAATATCAAACGCATGTCTTGCTAAAATCAATGAGCAAAATTTGATAAGGTTGTCGCATTCCAAAATATCAAATGCCTACGATTGTGGAATGGGCAGGGTTTGCCATCAGTTCAGACATTGACATGGCACCTCATGCTAAATAAACTAGTTGTTCTTTTTGTGCAGTTCCACCAAAATCAACCAAATTCGCGCGTAGCTTGTATGATTTCGCTCTTATATGTTGCAACGCCTTGAACTTATCGGCACCTCCTTTCTTGTGGTGGAAATGAATGATTCGATGTATTCATGAACATTTTGTGCAGTTCGCATTGAAATCAAGCTGAGCACCCCTGTTTGCACAAATACAAAAAAGTGATTAGTGTAGAGCAAACTGTACTATGAATTGACAGTTTTCACAAGCACATACATGGTCCATGTAGAGCACACTTTTAGAAAAATAGAACTCACCAGAAAGAATCCTAGAACAACATTGTACTCGCGCATCACAGCAAAAAAATGGAGATGTTGTCAGTCCTTCTGAGCTGAAGTTAGTTTGGTCTTGTGGGGAGTAATGTAACCATCCTTCAACTGCTCCTTCTGATGATAAGATAGACAGGGCTTCTTCATCCTGGCATAATCGGAACTAGTCACTTCACGTACTCCATATTGTTCTTCAGAGGAAGATGATCCTGTTGTGCAAAGACAAGAGGACTACTAAATGCTAGCATCACTGTTTGCTCGAAAAAAGGAAAGGAAATATTTAAAACAGCACAGATGAAGCACTTCTCAAGGACAATACCACTTTTCATGAGAGCACAGGGAGTTGATTTTTGTTTTTCTTCCCCTTGTTCTTCCCCTTCATCACTTGGTTCAATAACAAACAAGCTTCGCCTTCAATGTAAGTTTTGGCATGTCAATTAGGGAGCACAAGTATAGTACTAAACTTAATTTTCTGATGAAAGTGGCAAAATACAGGCCAGCAGTTGTGAAATATCCTTATCTTACCTCAATGGGATATTACGGTGCACATACAGATTGGAAGTCTTGTCTCCATTTGTGCAGTTCACTAAAATCAAGCAACATTATGGTACAGGTAGCACAACATATGAATGCACACTGCAGAATCATGTGAAAGAAGGCTAGTACTGACCTCTCATGATGCGGAATTCAAATAACTCACAAGAAGAAGATCTGAACCAAATTCTCCTTAACGGATAGGAAGTAAGATCTCCTCTTGTGCAGTTCCACTAAGATCAAGCAATCAAGCAACGTTGTCGGTGTGACATTTTGGTTGAACTGCACAAAACACTCTTAAAACAAAAGTGTTTTGTGCAGTGCAACAAAAGGTCACAATGGCAACAAGGTGAAGCAGATAACCTTGTTTACACAGAGGTGCAAAGGAAACAATTAGTGGTCAATAATGGTGGATGACACAGAAGGCAACAAAAAGAAGCATCTACCTTGTCTAAATGGGAAAGAAAGCAAGACAGTAGCATTTCTCAAACGGTGGCATTGATTAATATTAACATAGAGATTATATTAACAATAAAATTTGTTAAACATGTAATTTTCTTTTAACTATGGCATTGCATCAATTTTCCAGCGGCATTATGAGAGGGTGTTTGTTTACAGGGACATTTTGGTGTACGGACTAAAAAAACTCCGTGTCAGTCCCATCTAAACCAAAGAGGAGGCACTTTTAGGGACTAAAAGTGGGCATTTGGGACTAAAGAAAGAAGACCCCGAGGGAGTCTTTTTGGGACTTTTTCCAACAGTTGCCCCTGCCACGCATTGCACCTTGTCTCTATTAGTTCATTACTAGGGGTAACATGGTCTTTTAGCATGTCATTTAATAACCTCTAGTGCATGTTTAGTCCCTGGAACCTAGCAGGTAGGGACTAGGGAGTTTTTAACCAAACAGGGCCTTAGATTAACAACAACTAATGAGTTGCACGGGACAGTGGACGCACCAGCACCATGTGCATCTACCGATGTACTGTGGTCATGCACAGTCTGTTGCAACAAAGAACAAGCAACCAAGGAGCATATTTGTGTTGGTCCCAGTTTTGTTATCTTTAGATGCCTTTCCCTATGTGAGCGCAGCAAATCTAGTCCTGCTCAAACTCTACAGCCTTGTCCATTCCTTTCCTTTTTGAACTAGTACTTTCGGTCCTTCCTTTCCTCTTTGAACCACATCCTAGATTTATGCGATACAACTTTCCCCACTACTTTCCCCCATTCCTTTCCTCTTTGAACCACGTCCTAGATTAATGCTATACAACTTTCCCCGTTCATTTCCTCTTTGAACCACTTCCTAGATTCATGCTATATACAACTTTTCCCACTACTTTCCCCCACTCCTTTCCTGTTTGAACCACGTCCTAGACTCATGGTATACATGCAGCTAGAGCAATGCATGTGGAGTAAGTAAATTATACCTTAAGGTTCTTGGGGCGTGGTTCGGTGGGCGACAGGACGACGGTGAAGAAGAAGGGGTCAGAGGCCCTCCCGCGCCGCCGCTGGGTGGAAAGTGAATAGCTGCGCCGGTAGCCCCTTGCCGACGGCGACAGTGTGAAGCCTCCTTCCCTTCCCGGCGGACGGATCCTGCCAGCTCTTTGAGCAGCAGTGAGAGGAGAGAGAGGCCAATGAAGTCTTGGTTAGATCTGGAGAGGGAGAGAGAGTGTGAAGAGAGCAACTACAAGCCCTGAGGCTCCAGCGGGAGAGGGCGAGAGAGTGAGCGAACAGGCTAACCAGCTACACAACCCTCCCGTTATGTTCAACGAGAGGGAAATAACCTTTTATACATTCCTGCATTCGTGTGACAAGCATGCCGTGTTACTTTTTGTGTGTGGGGGTCATTGGGATTTCAATCATAATCGTGTCATGTGGCTTTGGTGGTAAGACTATCCACAGTGGTGCAGAAATAATGCAGCCTCAGTCACCTAACCTCTCCGCGTAGTATGTTGGGTCCCACCAGTCAGAGGGTGAAACAAACAAATTAATAAGAAAAATTAAATGCGCCAGCAGTGTATCTTACCTCACACATCTCGCTACTACTTGGGAACACTGTCCAATTGATCCCTCTGTTCGATCACGTACTATTTTAAGTGAATCCTTATTATAACATGCACACAAATTTTGGCCACTTGTATTCGACTTAAGTCAGGGTGCCACTGTATCTCGTATACTTACTACTCCCTCCATCTAGGTGTAATAAGTCATGTTAGAAGGTGCAACGGGACCAAGGTGCATGCATGTGTGTGTGTGTGTGTGTGTGTTTAACACCATGTGTGTGTTAGGGAGAGCGACAGATCGACCAACTCCTACAGAGAGATGTTGTGTAGTGTATGATTTTAGCCGCGAGAGTTGGTGCATCGTCTCGTTTCCGGGCGTGTCCGGTAGGGACATGCAGACAGCTGCCACGCCCGCTCCTGACCAGCCTGGCCCACCCAAAGCCCCTCCATCGCCCGCACGCGCTTCCCGCCCGAAACGGTCAGTGCAGCTCCAAAGAATCGGTGCCGCATTCATGCCCGGGCAGAGCGGACGCGACCTCTCACTGGCGCAAGAGTGATGGTTGCTTCGTCTATCCAACTTACTGCTAGGTCTATGTGATTTGACGGGTCATTGGTCTTTATTACTGAGGTGGTAGGACTGCTGGATGTCCCACGCTTTTGGCGAAAGGAGGTATACTACTACTACTAGATTACAATTTTCTCCATTCTTATAGCGGAGGCGTGCAAGAGCAGTGAAAACACGCAGGCTCGGTGATTACATGGCCCAGCTCACACTACTATCACCGTGCGACACCTAACTCTTTACATAGTACTCCGTCCGTTCCTAAATATTACTAGATGAGTCCCCGCACGTTGGCGCGGAACAGCGGTATATCTCTCTGCGCAAAATTATCGATTTCATAGAACAAAAAAAACTCTATAACCGCATGACAAATGTGGTAGCCAAACTAAATGAACTCCCATCATCATTTAGATCATCCCACGTAAGGAAAAAAGATCAGCCAACTCCTGAACTCCTACTGCATAATGGGATTATATTTTTCTTTTTGACATGTTAATGGGACTTAAGAGCTCACTTACATGCATGCTACCGGTGCATGCTTGCATGCAGACATGTTGATGTGATTTAAAACCCACTCACATGCATGTGGCATGGTATTTCTACATGCTTGCATGTGGCTTAGTGTGGAGCCTCTCAATGTCAAGATCAGATGGCTATTATGGACTGATTTACTTCATCTAACGGCTACATCAATTTTGATGACGTGGCTCAAGGAGACGATAGAGAATTCCTAGTAGTGGGGGCTAGCTATTACTAGTAGATATAAGTCTTTGTAGAGATTCCACTACATACGGAACAAAATGAATGAATCTACACTTAAAATGCATCTATATACATCCGCATGTGGTTCATGGTGAAATCTCTACAAAGACTTATATTTAGGAACGGAGGAAGTACTAGTATAGTACGTACTGTAATTTATCAGCGAGATAAATTTGTCCAATGTTATGAAGCTTCCAGCTTCTGTTACATGTATCTTGGGTCCAAGTTGCCCGTTGCAACATTTCATCAAATACAAAGGAGACTAACATGCATGCTATTGCATCTCAATGATTGATAGATCATAGCAAATATGTACTCCCTCCGTTCCAAAATAAGTTTCTCAACTTTGTGCAAACCTTAGTACAAAGTTGTACTACTACTAAAGTTGACACTTATTTTGGAACAGAGGCAGCTAAAGAAAAAAATGATCCATGCAGTCCCTAGCCCTTGAACCGTGACCCTGACCAGGCTTCAATTTGCTGGCAACGTTCGAGCTTCCTAATAAATGAATTTTGTGCAGTTTCACCAAAATCGAGATGAGCATCCCTGTGGCAAAGAAATTGAACAAGCGTGATTAGAATAAGATTACTAGGACTAGTTGATGAGACATAAACTCATCACAAATACAGTACGTAGAAGCCAGTAGAGGTATGTGCGGGGCAAAGAAGTAGAGAAATATCCACAGGGAGTGATGTGGGCAGCTGGAGCAGTGGTGCAAGCCGACGGTAAAGGGAGTTGTACTTCAGGGACGTAGTTCAACCTTGAGGAGGGCGGCGGGAGGCGCCAACTGCCCACGTCGCGGCAGTGAATAAGGGACGAAGGAAACCTCACCGGCTTTGTGAGAGAGAACGGCGGGGACCCCTGTTCGGGATGTGCCGACAGTGGGTTTTCGCCGTCGGCGATGGCCACCACATCTACACTAAGCATCCACCCCTTCCCCAAGCGGACGTGATCCGCCGGGATGTTAGAGATGTCGCCACAGTCGTTTTGTGCGAGAGAGTGTGAAGAGAGCAACCCCAGCAAGCAACCGTGTAGGCTGGCCCGTCCTGACCATGTACTCCTTTTCTCTCCATATGAACCTATCATATTGCGTATGTGCCACTGAAGGAAAAAAACTTTATTTATAAATGACGCGGCACCTACTACTCGTTCTCCTATAACCTTGCGCTTGGCATCTCCTAAATTTTGACCTTGCGATTGGCTCTTCGCCTCTTCGGGAAGTCGAGCAATAATGAAAGTGCAGTATATATCGTTCTGGCTATATGAGACCGAATGAATTGCTGCACGTCCACCACGTGGGCGAGGGTCGAGGGGCGAGGGAGAGTGCTACATACGGAGCAAAATGAGTGAATCAACACTCTAAAATACGTCTATATACATCAGTGTTTGGAGTATGTACTAGTAGTTCATATTGAAATCTACTAAAGGACATATATATTCCAAACAATATGATATAATATCTATAACCAAGGTAGTAGGGACGAGGAGTAAACGGAGGGAGTAGTAAATTTTTCTACTCGTCCTGCGAGCCACCGTGCGCATGGGCGAGGGAGCGGGCGTAAGGCGTAGTAAGCAAGCTTCACCTCATCCTGCGAGCCACCGTGCCCGTGGGCGGGGGAGACGGGGTACTAAGCAAGCTTCTCCTCGTTCTATGAGTTGACGGGACACATCAAAACTACTCCAGTGTATAGAGCCTTGCCTCTAAGGTAGGCCCCATATGTTTTGCCTCTTTTTTAACAAAACACGTCAAGTCGCAATTTGTTTGTTCACCTATGGTAGACGATCCTCCCTCCACCAAGTGGACAACCAGTACATGTGACAAATTACCATGTGGGCTGCCTTTTTCATACAGAAATGAGCTCCACCGTGTACCCATGCGGGTGTGGTTGGGAAAGAGACGGGAGTACGTGCGCCTTGCATGCACCTCTTCTCTTCGTGCATGTTCCCCACCTACGTGGGTGTGTGTGAGAGATACAAACCGCGTTCGTGAGTGTTTTTTGTTTTGGGGTGGGGGTGGGGTGGGGGTTGATTTCATGAATTATTTGTGGGAATATGTGTCGATGACATCTCAAACAAAATTTTGCATGCAATGTGTGTGAAATGGAGGCCTATCCATATCATACATAGAGGGTCGAGCAATCCACGAGAAGAGAGGGAGGGGTCATAGCTATCGATAGAGTCAAAGAGAGGATCAAGTGGGTGGGTGCGAGATCAATGAAGAGAGCCATCGAAATTGTGTGTGTGTACAAGTCAAAGATATAGGGCGACTGGCCTACCAGAACGTTAGAGGGCACACGTCAAGTTTGTGTGTGGCAGGGAGACATGACTAGAGCGCTCGATGTATCGGTGTATGTGGGAGGAGGGGTGGTGGGAGGGGTAGGCAGCGGCCAAACTATAGAGGTAGAACGACTCGTATATGTGTTGAGAAGGAGAGACCTAGCTATGTCTTGTGGGAGATCGGTCGACATCCATACATAACTGAAGGACGGGAAATACGATGGGAGAGAGATAGAGGAGAGAGAGAGGGAGGGAGAGGGAGGGAGAGGGGTAGAGTGCTGGATGGGTGGTGGAGTTGCTTCTCGAAGATGGTGGGAGAGGCCTACTAGACAAACTGAGGGTGGAACTGCAATGTTATCAATAAGAGTGGGGATGTGTTTCTGTGTGTGCCTGTGCGTGATAGATCTGTCGGGACACATCCATGGATGATGAAGGGGAACCATGTGTTTGGTAAGCAAACCTAACTAGATCGATAGATCAATTGTTGTTTGTCGGAGGAAGGGAGAGACACAACTAATGAGGTAGATCGATTGACGTGTGGGTAAAAATGAGTTATAAGGACCTAGCTAGCTATATGTATAGCGAAAGATCGGTCGGTGTATGTCCATTTGTTAGAGGCTAATAAGGCCCAGCGAGACGGATAGACAGAGAGAATGGAGCTATGAGGTGGTGCGAGAGGCCCAACTACTAGCTAGATAGGGGGAGGAGTGTGTGGTTGTGAGAGAGCGATGAAAAGAGGGGCGAGAGTTTACACGTGTGTCTGACCGTATGAGAGACACGAGGAAAGGACACATAAAGGAGGAGATTGAAGGTGTGTTTGTATGTTGTAGGCAGGCATCACTGGAGAGGATTATTGGTCGGTGTGTGTCGAAAAGGAGTTGTGGAGACTCTGGGAGAACGACCTAAAGAAAAAAAAATGAATGTGCCCGGTGGATAGAATGCCGAGGGAGGGGGAGGGCGAAGAGGGCATGTGCATGCATGAGAGAAAGTTAGTGGTAGCTACAAAGGTTAGAGGATTGTGTGCGTGTAAGAGACTAACAAAGATCATAATTTGATATGAAAGCGGATTCATATATTTGAATAGGAGATCATAGTGTTTTAAACATTGCATGCATGAATATAGCGGCGATACACGTGCTGTGCACATGTTATACCTAATGTGATAATGCATGGTGTTTGCAACTCACAGCTAAATGCTGAACAATCTAAACCATACTATACATCAAACAATCTCACATTTTATTTGAATTTGTGATAATGTGTGGCATTTGCATCTTACAACTAAATATCGAACAATCTAAACAATACTATATATCGAACATTCTCACATTTTATTTGAATTTGTGGTAATGTGTGGTGTTTGCAACTCACATCTAAATATTTGTTGGCGTATGGGGCGGGGCACCATACATAATGTGATAAACACATTATACATATGAGACATGGTTTAGATTATGAAGATCTAGCTAGAGCTAGAAATGTAATGTGATTTGAAATCGAAATAAAGTGGATTCAAAAAATCTAGTTCGTGGTCATATAGTACACATAGTTCATATGTAACTCGAGACTAATCATGTGGTGTGCTGTGAAGATAATACACAAATGATGGTTTAACTTGACAATAATGATGATTGTATATCTTATTAAAACTGATAAATGAATTCAAATGCTTTGACTTCACAACAATCATTACTATAGATCTTATTCAAATAGAGAAACGAATTCAAATTTAGTTCATATTGAAGCGGTAGTATATACGTTTGGAATGCACTAAAACGTTCATTTGAGTAGTAGTTTGCATGCATTATACACGTAGCGAAATATTTTAATTGAACATAACATGAATTCAAAGTTTCGAATGACATTTGTAGGGCACATTGATTTGGTACAGTACACGTTAGGCTTGTCCGGAAATTTCAACCCGCGCCTTGTTAGCCCGAAATATTTAAGATATATTTGTGTCTCGTTGTGCTCCGACAACTCCCTCCATCTCAACCCACGCCTTGCTATTCCGAAATTACTACGCGCGCGAAAACTCCCACCTCCTGTGAAATCCTGACAGGCGAAATGCCCGTGGTACCCCTGAACTGAGAGAACCACCTCAAATCGGTGGGGGTACTTCCGTAACTTACCCCACATTTCAGACAAGCGCGTCTCTAAGCCATGGTTCCCCACTGCCATCCCATTCGCCCACCCATTCGTACACCGAGGCCGCGAAAACCCGTGACGAAACCCCACACCCTGCTCCATCTGCCACCCAGCCGGAGCCTCTTCCCGGACGAAGTTGTCCACAGCAACACCTCGACGTCCCTCATCCACCGTACCGGATGAGGATCCATCGTCGATCTCATCGTCCCGCCGGTTCAGCCACACCGTCCTCCACCTCCAAGGAGCTGACCCGACGTTCCCCTCGTCTTTCGCGCCACCTCCATTCCCACACCGCCGTCTTCACCTGCACCACCGGAAGAGCATTATCATCATCGTTTCCTCGGATGAAGCTGCGGCCTAATCGGCGCCACCAAAGAGGTTGTACACTAATCGCCGCATTTTCTTCTTGATTCGATCTCACGGTGCTGCCGGCACTCGGTCCCGAGCCGACACGGCGCGGCTCCATCCACGGCGGCGTCGCCGGCCACTTCCTTCACGGCGTCGCTCCCTCGGCGGTGACGTCCACATCAATAGGACATGATGCTGCTTTAGCTCTCGCTCGCATTGCTGCTCTGCTCTTGCTCTCGGTGCCCTACCTGGTCTGCTCTTGCTATTGCTCTCGCTCTTTCTTTTGCTTGCGATGCTGCTCCGATTTAGCTACACTTCACTCCGATGCCGCCGGGGTGAAGGAAGAACCAACCGCAGCGGGAGGGGGCTCGCCGGAGAGGTACCCCACTATCTATCTTAGGGTTCAGGATGGGGGCGGTGGTCGCCGGCGGTGGCGAGGCGGTTGCGTGGGGATCGTCGGAGAAAAAGCTCGGCACGGGGGGCCTAGAGGGATGGCCGGGGCGGCGGCGGACCAGCGGTGGGGAGTGTTTTCGGGGTGGGCGGGGCGGCGCACCGCGGGAGACGGGGGGATGCTATTTGGCCGGCTCAGGGGCGTGGAGGTTGAAGATGAACCGCAAGCCCTTGATTTCATATCCAACGGCTACAAAATCAACTGATGAGAGATGAAAAAGTCAGTCGACTGACATGTAGCCTCACCTTGCTAGTGCGTCCAGTTTCGACCACAAAATTCAGTTTCGACAGTTAAGTTCAGTTTCGACAGTTAAGTTCAGTTTTGACAGTTAAATTCAGTTTCAACAGTTAAGTTCAGAGATGAGCGGCTGATGTATTTTACATCTAGCACTTTGTGGTTATGTATTTTACGTCATGTATTGGAGATGCTATTAGAATTCCACTCAGGTTAACGTTGTTCGTTGTCTCTCTTGTCCTGCTTCAGCCTTGGCATTGTACAACTCACTGGAGCTGCTCCAACGACGAAACCCTCCATCACAGCGGAGCAGTACCTCGGGCTCCATCTCCAGACGCCTAAGATCTCCTTCCCCTCCTCCGACAGCCAAGTCAGCCGAGGCATCCTCACCGGCCAACCCAATCACGCTGAGATCGACATGGCTTCGCCAAAGAGGTTGTACACTTGTTGCATCTCTTTTTTACTCTACATGTTATATATATTGTCCACTGAGCACACGGATTTGTTCCTTTAGTGTCTCCTTGAAACAAAAAACATAGGAATTTTTATTTTCACTTGTCCTCCTTTTCAAATTCCTATTCATGAAGCACAAGACTAAGAGATAGTAGCATAATAGCATTATAACCGTACATTTTTCTTGAGGTTTGACTTAATCTCACCATGCTTCTTTGCATCATGTGATCTTCCAATTGTTGTGAATCAAACATCCAGATTGGCAGAAATCCTGTGTTTTTAAATTCTCTGTTTTGCACGTGCATTCCTATCCTATTCCTGTCTATTTCCTATCCCTGCATTGTTGTAATCCTCCAATTCAAACGATCCCTTACAGAATTACTTCTCTTACAGATAGTTGTCAAAGAAAACCTTGCGTGGTTTGTCCCGCTCCTGTTGCGCCGTCGTCCACCCCAGCTCAGCTGCTCCAACGACAGAAGGGTCCAGCACAGCAGGGATCTGGCCTACAGACTATCTTTCACCGCCTCAGATCTTCTTCCCTGCCGCTGGCAGCCATGAAAACTGCACTACCATCATCAATCGAGCAGATGACCTCGAGGACTACACGGGTCCGCAAGAGAGGTCACACTCTTTCGTGTCTGCTTACGTTATGCATCGCTTAATATTACATGCTACTTTATCGTCCTGTTCACTGATTAGACTCTGAGTCAGCTCCAAACTAATGGTCAAACTTGAGTTTTTAAATGGTTGTGGGGTACATATCAGGGCCGCTATCAATAGTATCTATCTACTATCTGGTTAATCTCCGGTGTCTACTATGAGTTTCATGTTGGGTTGGAAACAAACAGTAAAGAAGCCATTATCTGTATTTTTTGACTGAAGCCATTATCTACCTGCTATTATTGGTTTTCGGTCTATCCACAGGTTGCTACCATCACTTTGGATTTCTGCATGCACTCCTTACATAATCTCACTATGTTTTATTCCTATGCATGGCAGTTATTGTAAACAATGGAACTGAACATGTAGAGCAAAAGAGACGAGCCTTGTGTGGTAATAAAATTTCATGCAGACGTCGCTCCATGGTAGGCGCAAAGGCAGCCCCCCTCCACGCATTTGGGATTGTAATCGAGTGGAAGATATCTGTTCTGAGGGGGATTTAGAAGGAGAGGACAACTCCTATTTACTCCCTGAGGTCTTCGCTCTAACTTGGCATGATGATGTTGGTTATATCATGCATATGGTGTCTTGCATTGCTTATTTATACATCAAATATGTCATGTTCTTAGTTTAGACATCCTTTGTGCGAATGCCATCTGTTTAGTTTATTCATCGTTTATGTGAATTATCAACACCATCTTGTTTAGCCAGGCATCATATATGTGGATTTTGCAATGCCATCCTGCTTAGCCAGTCATCTTATATGTAAATTATATCAGGCCATCCTTTTTTTCCTTACATATTACATTTGTCAACAATGTTATTACATTCAACTGCATTTCGTGTGCATCAGCCATTTGACACGGTGATGGCAAATTCTGGAGTGAAAACAAGGTCTTCAGAGCAGACTATGCTATCTGACGAAGCGCATATCTCACTGGTTACGGATAGCTTCTCAGAGGAGGATTCAGAGACAGATGACCAGTCCTATTC
>NC_057812.1:626045514-626069279 GCF_018294505.1 Triticum aestivum | reverse complement strand
TGCGTATGGTGTCTCGCATTGCTATGTCATTTGATTAGTTTAGACATGCTTTGTGTGAATGCCACCTATTCAGTGTCTAATTACCATATATGTGAATTATGCATTGCCATCTTGTTGCAAGACATTATATATGTGAATTATACAATGCTATCTTGTTGCAAAGGCATTATATATGTGAATTATGCAATGCCATGTTGTTTAGCCAATCATCATGTATGTGAATTATATCATGCTATCATTTTTTCATATTACATGTTCCATTTAGCGACAACGTTTGTATATTCAACTACTCTTCCTGTGCATCAGCCATTTGAAGCGGTGATGGAAGTATCTGGAATGAAAACAAGGTATTCAGAGCAGATAATGCTACCTGCTGAAGCAGACATCTTGCTAGTTACAGAGAGCTCCTCAGAGGAGGATTCAGAGACTGATGACCTGCCTATTTTCCCCCTGAGGTCTATGCTCAAACTTGGCAGGGTTATATTACCCATGTCATGCATGTTGTCTTGTATTGCTTAGTTTTTACATCATATATGGATTGCCATCTGCTTACTTGCTTACTATATAAATCATATATTTGAATTATATCATGCCATCATGTTTACATAGTACATACACATCATCTATCTGAATTATGGCATGGCAACCCATTTAATAAATACATCATATAGTTATATCATCTCATCCTGTTTAGTGTTTACAGTCATCATATTTTGAATTATGGCATTCTATCCGTGAATGTATGTGAATTATGGCATGCCAACCTATTTAATAAACACATTATATAGTTATGTCATGTCATCCTATTTACATAGTCTCATATTTTGAACTATGTCTTTCCATCTTATTTAGGTAGCCATCATAATGTGAAATTGTGTCATGCTATCCTGTTTAGTTAGCCATCATATATGTGAAATTGTGTCATGCTATCCTGTTTGGTTAGATAACATAAATATGAATTATTTCATGCCCTCTTTTATTCCCCACTATCCATTGCACCTGTCTATCATACAATGTCTATACTTTCAATTACTTTTCTTGTTTATCAGTCATTTGAATTGGAGAGCGTGATGGCAATATCTAAGGGAGTAACAACACGGTCTTCAGAAAAGATAGTGCGACCAGTTGATGCAGATAGAACCACGGTTGTACTTGCCCAAGGACCAGATCCACCACACATAAATCAGACTCTCGCAGATTGTACCCCTACCCAGTTGGACAGACAACCAGCTACACCCCTTCTAACCCCAACCCCGGCAGATAGTAACCCAGTTCCAGTTGACATAGCACAGTATCCACCACATAGCACCCAAACACGAGTAGTTAGTAAGGGAACTGTAGTGCCCAAAGCACGAGGACCACCACTCCGAATCCCAACTCAACGCTTAAAGGAGAAGAAGATTTGTTCTCAGGTCAGGTTCTGTAGCTATGGTTCATACTCCTTTGCTCTTGCATGACTGTATTTACTCATACCAACTATTTTCAAATTTGAAGGATGGAATTGAAACTCCAATGGCGCAACAGGTATGTTTTAAACTTGTTTCTTTAACTGGTTTGCTGTTGTAACCTGCTCTATGTTAATTTCAATTTCAATTGAATAAACAGTTATGTTCTCATGTCATGCACATTACAAGTGTTGTTATTGCTCTATAGTTACCCACACTTATATTCTGTCTATTCTGCTTTGTCTTGAACAAATATTATTTGAACTGTGTCTCTATCTTTATTTGGCAACAAAAACTAGAATGGTATAGACCATAAAGTGACCATGGTACATAGATATATGTTTGTTTCATGCTGTTATCCTGTCCACTTTACTACTGAACTCATTTACCAAAATGAGTTTCATATACAACATGGTAAACATGTGATGTGTCTTCTTGTTTCTCTTTTAGAATGCGGACAAAATATTGGAGAACAGTACCGCGTTATCCAATGGTAAAGGAAGTAATGCAGATAAGGTTCAAGATAGTGAGACATCCCTGTTGGTCTCCAAGAAAGCTGATAAAAACTATCTTGACGACAGTGAGCGAACCCAAAAGTCCTGTCTTGATGTAGTGTTCGAGTTACTGGCCACTACTACTTTCACAAGCTCTTCGAACTCGCTGCCTGAATCAGTTTGTCTTCTTGAGTCTCAACTTCAAGTTGAAAGACATCGATCAGATGTGCTGTGACAGGAAGCTGAAGGACTGAGGAAGTCCCTGCAGAACAGCAAGCGCTGGAGGATTTAAGCGCCAAACAAGAGAAAGCTAATAAGCTTGCTAAGCATCTTGCCAGCATTATGGGTACCCAGGATATTGTTTCTTGAGATCTTCTGAAGTGGTTTTAGTTCTGGATTTGTTTTGTTGCGGTGTTTATTTGCGTTGGTCGCCAACTTTGACAACCAGTGTATATGATATGCTGCTTTGTTCCGTATATTTGCACTGGTGGCGAACTTTGATGCCCAGTGGATGTAATATGTGTAATAGTCGTGATAGCCTAGCGTTAGTTGCTTGCTTATTTATTTCCTTGTTGTCTTGTTTATTTATTTTCTTGTAGTCATTGCAGTTCTTTTTCCGTGGTTAGCTAGTGGCTGCAATAACCTATTTTTTAAAACTAGGCCACAATAACCATGGGCTAATATTTACTGTAGTGACACTAGGCCTCTTACTGGCCATAGAAACAGTGGGCCTTCTACGGGCCGTAGAAACAATGGGCCTTCTATGGGCCGTAGAAACAATGGGCCTTCTGCGGTCCGTATTATCAATGGTCCTTATACGGACCATATAATCGATTGGCCAAACATGGTCCAAACAGACCGCATTATGGCCGTAAATGGGCTAGACTTGGAATCGTCCGTTCATGGGCCGACCATAACGGGCCATCGTTAATAGGCCGTATTTGATGACGCTATGAAATCGGCCCAACGTATTAACGAACCACAAACGGGCCGACTGTAACCATGGGCTGAATTTGGCCCACAAGCAGAAAATGACAGTAACGGGCCGTAAGTAAATGAATGCTGGAAATGAGCCCAAGAATAAATGAGCTCTGAGAAGGCCGAAAGTTAACATGGGCTAGAAAAGGCCCAATGGAACAACGGGCCGTTAATGGGTATAAAGCGATACACTGTTCATTATGGGCCAGTTTCACCACGGGCCGTTAATGGGTGTAAAGTGATACACTGTTCATTACGGCCCAGTTTCACCACAGGCCGTTAGTAGGCCAAGAGTTACATAGGGCCTCGTATGGGCCGAAAGACGTCATGGGCCATACATGGACCAGAAGTGAAAACGGGCTAGAATCATATTGTATGGCCCAGATGACGCTACTGGGCCTAATTCGGATAGGGTGTAACGGGCCTTGGGTTAGCAGGCTGTAAATGGGCTATATTCGAACAGGTCGTTCACAGGCTTTCCATGGGCCGGCCCGCCAGCTTTTGACCAAGTCAAACGGGCCGGCCTTTTCACCGGAATGGGCCTCTGTTCGGCTGTGCCACGTGTCGACATATCATAGGCGCCTTCCGTCCAATGAGTGGTTGACATCTGTCCCAACGATGAGCAGACACGTGTTTCCTCTAGCCAATGATGATTTTACACGTGGAAAATCCCCATTGGTCGGGGCTGTTAACGGGTTATCGGATCCAAAACCCGACCCGATAGCTTAACGGCATTCCTTTACGGTGGATGCCACGTGTCGGTCACCCTTGACGAAAGCACTTCTATGACGCACGATTTATCGTCATGGAAGTGGACACTTCCGTGATGATAATTTTGGGAATGTCATGGAACACTTCTACGACAGCACAGGTATGACTATCTTGATTCTGTCATAAATTTGTCATGGATGTACATGCATGACAAAAAAGCGACCTACTGTGACAAACACGTATCATCACGGAAGTGTATTTTTTGTAGTGTATGGCTAGTAAAATAGTTTATAAACCATATAGAAGTTGGAATACAGTAGGTTTAACACCAATATAAATAAATAATGAGTTCATTACAGTACCTTCAAGTGGTGTTTTGTTTTCTTTCGCTAACGGAGCTCACGAGATTTTCTATTTTGAGTTTTGTGTTGTGAAGTTTTCAAGTTTTGGGTAAAATATTTGATGGATTATGGAACAAGGAGTGGCAAGAACCTAAGCTTGGGGATGCCCATGGCACCCCCAAGATAATCTAAGGACACCTAAAAGCCAAAGCTTGGGGATGCCCCGGAAGGCATCCCCTCTTTCGTCTACTTCCATCGGTAACTTTACTTGGAGCTTTATTTTTATTCACCACATGATATGTCTTTTGCTTGGAGCGTCTTGTATTATTTGAGTCATTATTTGTTAGTTTGCCACAATTATCTTTGTTGTACACAACTTTTGAGAGAAACACACATGATTTGAGAACTATTAGAATACTCTATGTGCTTCACTTATATCTTTTGAGTTATATAGTTTTTGCTCTAGTACTTCACTTATATCTTTTAGAGCACGGTGGTGGATTTGTTTTATAGAAATTATTATTATATCATTCTTCACTTATCTTATTTTGAGAGTCTTAAACAGCATGGTAATTTACTTAAACTGGGAAATTAATCCTAATATGCTAGGCATTCAAGTTTAGTAAAAAAAATTCTTATGAGTGTGCCGAATACTAAGAGAAGTTTGATACTTGATAATTGTTTTGAGATATGGAGATGGTGATATTAGGGTCATGCTAGTTGAGTAGTTGTGAATTTGAGAAATACTTGTGTTGAAGTTTGTGATTCCCGTAGCATGCACATATGGTGAACCGTTATGTGATGAAGTCGGAGCATGATTTATTTATTGATTGTCTTCCTTATGAGTGGCGGTCGGGGACGAGCGATGGTCTTTTCCTACCAATCTACCCCCCTAGGAGCATGCGCGTAATACTTTTTTTCTATAACTAATAGATTTTTGCAATAATTATGTGAGTTCTTTATGACTAATGTTGGGTCCATGGATTATACGCACTCTCACCCTTCCACCATTGCTAGCCTCTCTAATACCGTGCACCTTTCGCTGGTATCATACACCCACCATATACCTTCCTCAAAACAGTCACCATACCTACCTATCATGGTATTTCCATAGCCATTCCGAGATATATTGCCATGCAACTTTCCACCATTCCGTTTACTATGACATGCTCCATCATTGTCATATTGCTTTGCATGATCATGTAGTTGACATTGTATTTGTGGCAAAGCCACCGTTCATAATTCTTGCATACATGTCACTCATGCATCATTGCACATCCTGGTACACCGCCAGAAGCATTCACATAGAGTCATATTTTGTTCTAAGTATTGAGTTGTAATTGTTGAGTTGTAAGTAAATAAAAGTGTGATGATCATCATTTTTAGAGCATTATCCCAAGTGAGGAAAGGATGATGGATAGTATGATTCCCCCACAAGTTGGGATGAGACTCTGGACTAAATAAAAAAAGAGCCCATAAAAAAGAGAAAAGTCCTAAAT
Organism: Triticum aestivum; assembly: GCF_018294505.1. NCBI lineage: Eukaryota > Viridiplantae > Streptophyta > Magnoliopsida > Poales > Poaceae > Triticum > Triticum aestivum. Next base: position 626,063,811 of record NC_057812.1, on the reverse strand, counting down.
AAAAAAATAAGAGAAAGCGAGAAGGGACAATGCTACTATCCTTTTACCACACTTGTGCTTCAAAGTAGCACCATGATCTTCATGATAGAGAGTCTCCTATGATATCACTTTCATATAATAGTGGGAATTTTTCATTATAGAACTTGTCTTGTATATTCCAATGATGGGCTTCCTCAAAATGCCCTAGGTCTTCATGAGCAAGCGAGTTCGATGCACACCCACTTAGTTCCTTTTGTTTAGCTTTCATGTACTTATAGCTCTAGTGCATCCGTTGCATGGCAATCCCTACTCACTCACATTGATATCTATTAATGGGCATCTCCATAGCCCGTTAATACGCCTAGATGATGTGAGACTATCTTCTCCCTTTTTGTCTTCTCCACAACCACCATTCTATTCCACATATAGTGCTATGTCCATGGCTCACGCTCATGTATTGCGTGAAGATTGAAAAAGTTTGAGAACACCAAAAGTATGAAACAATTGCTTGGCTTGTCATCGGGGTTGTGCAAGATTTAAATACTTTGTGTGGTGAAGATACAGCATAGCCAGACTATATGATTTTGTAGGGATAACTTTCTTTGGCCATGTTATTTTGAGAAGACATAATTGCTTAGTTAGTATGCTTGAAGCGTTATAATTTCTATGTCAATATTAAACTTTTGTCTTGAATCTTTCGGATCTGAATATTCATACCACAATTAAGAGAATTACATTGAAATTATGCCAAGTAGCATTCCACATCAAAAATTCTGTTTTTTATCATTTACCTACTCGAGGACGAGCAGGAATTAAGCTTGGGGATGCTTGATACATCTCCAACGTATCTATAATTTTTGATTGTTCCATGCTATATTATATTCTGTTTTGGACATTATTGGGCTTTATTATACACTTTTATATTATTTTGGGGACTAACCTATTAACCGGAGGCCCAGCCTAGAATTGCTATTTTTTGCCTATTTCAGAGTTTCGCAGAAAAAGAATATCAAACGGAGTCCAAACGTAATGAAACCTTCGGGAACGTGATTTTTGGAACGAACATGATCCAGAGGACTTGGACAGTACGTCAAGAAAGCAACCAGGAAGGCACGAGGTAGGGGGCACGCCTACCATCCCCCCTCCCCAGGCGCGCCCTCCACCCTCTTGGGGCCCACGTTGCTCCACCGACGTAATTCTTCCTCCTATATATACATATGTGCCCCCAAACTACCAGATACGAAGCCAGAACCCTAATTCCACCGCCGCAACCTTCTATACCCATGAGATCCCATCTTGGGGCCTTTTTCGAAGCTCCGCCGGAGGGGGCATCGTTCACGAAGGACTTCTACATCAACACCATAGCCTCTCCGATGATGTGTGAGTAGTTTACCTCAGACCTTCGGGTCCATAGTTATTAGCAAGATGGCTTCTTCTCTCTTTTTGGATCTCAATACAATGTTCTCCCCCTCTCTTGTGGAGATCTATTTGATGTAATCTTCTTTTGCGGTGTGTTTGTTGAGACCGATGAATTGTGGGTTTATGATCAAGTTTATCTATTAACAGTATTTTCTTCTTTGAATTCTTTTATGTACGATTGGTTATCTTTGCAAGTCTCTTCGAATTATCAGTTTGGTTTGGCCTACTAGATTGATCTTTCTTGCAATGGGAGAAGTGTTTAGCTTTGGGTTCAATCTTGCGGTGTCCTTTCCCAGCGACAGTAGGGGCAGCAAGGCACGTATTGTATTGTTGCCATCGAGGATAACAAGATGGGGTTTATATCATATTGCATGAGTTTATCCCTCTACATCATGTCATCTTGCTTAAAGCGTTACTCTGTTCTTTTGAACTTAATACTCTAGATGCATGCTGGGTAGCGGTCGATGTGTGGAGTAATAGTAGTAGATGCAGGCAGGAGTCGGTCTACTTGTCTCAGATGTGATTCCTACATACATGATCATACCTTGATATTCTCATAACTATGCTCAATTCTGTCAATTGCTCAAAAGTAATTTGTTTACCCACCATAATACTTATGCTCTCGAGAGAAGCCACTAGTGAAACCTATGGCCCCTGGGTCTATTTTCTATCATATTAATCTTCCATCAACAAGCTATTTCTTGCACCATTTTTTTGTGCTTTATTTACTTTGCATCTTTATCATAAAAATACCAAAAATCTTATCTTATCATATCTATCAGATCTCAGTTTCGTAAGTGACCGTGAAGGGATTGACAACCCCTTTATTGCGTTGGTTGCGAGGATTTTATTTGTTTGTGTAGGTGCGTGGGACTCGTGCGTGGCCTCCTACTGGATTGATACCTTGGTTCTCAAAAACTGAGGGAAATACTTACACTACCTTGCTGCATCACCCTTTCCTCTTCAAGGGAAAACCAACGCAGTGCTCAAGAGGTAGCACTCTGCTTCAGCTTCTGAGAAAAGTTCCTCTCGAGGCGCGTTGTGAAGCAAGTCGCTTGGCAGCACGGCTTCAGCCACATAGACCATGAAGATGGGAGTTCGACCAGTCGACCGATTTGGCGGTGTTCTCAACCCCCAAAGGACGGAAGGCAACTCATCTACCTAAGCGCCTGCTGCATGCTTGAGGTCACGCGTCAACCGGGGTTTCAGCCCTCGGAGGATGAAACCATTTGCTCTCTCTCTCTGTCCATTCGACTGCGGATGTGCGACAGATGCGTAGTCGACCTGAGTATCCTGGGAAGCGCAGAATGCTCTAAACTCATCAGAATCAAAGATGGAGCCATTATCCATGATAATACTGTGAGGTACTCCATATCTGAACGTTAGCTCTCTGATGAAACTGATGGCAGTGCTTGAATCGAGACTCTTGATAGGCTTGGCTTTGATCCATTTAGTGAACTTGTCGACTGCTACAAGCAAATGAGTAAAACCACTTCTGCCGGTCCTCAGGGGTCCAACCATATACAATCCTCAAATAGAAAATGGCCAGACGAGTGGAATGGTCTTCAAGGCTGAAGCGGGCTTGTGAGACATGCTGGAGTAGAACTGGCAGCCCTCACACTTGTCGACTATTTCCTTTGCCATTTCATTTGCACATGGCCAGTAAAAACCTGCTCGGTTTGCTTTGGCCATGATTGTCCGAGAGGTCGCATTGTGACCACAGGTCCCCAAGTGGATATCATTGAGAATCATTCGACCTTCTTCTAGTGTAATGCATCGTTGAGCAACTCCAGTCACACTCTCTCTGTATAGTCGTCCACCTATCACAGTGAAGGCCTTGGATCGACGGACGATCTGACGGGCCTCATCCTCATCCTTTGGAAGCTCTTTTTTGAGTATGTATGCAACATATGGCACCGTCCAATCTGGGTGGATGACCAAAACCTCCATGATCAAGTCGACCACGACTGGAATTTCAACTTCAGTCGAATCGGTGGAACTTTTCGGTTGTGGGGGCTCTTCTGTGAAAGGGTCCTCTCGAACTGACGGAGTGTGGCGATGTTCCAAAAACACATTGCTGGGAATAGACTCGCGCTTGGAGCCTATGTCACCAGATCATCAGCTGCTTGATTGTTGACTCGGGTTATGTGGTGGAGCTCTAACCCTTTGAACTTCTTTTCCAACTTCCTCACTTCATTGCAATAGCTAGTCATAGCTGGGCTCCTGATATCCCATTCTTTCATCACATTATTGACCACCAAATCTGAGTCGTTGTAAACCATCAGGCGACGGATGCCGAGTGAAATGGCCATACGCAACCCGTACATAAGTGCCTCATATTCAGCCTCATTGTTGGAGGAATCAAAGTGAATCTGGAGAACATAACTGAGTTTGTCACCTTGTGGGGATACCAGGACCACCCTAGCACCAGAACCATTCAGCATCTTAGACCCATCAAAGAACATAGTCCAATGTTCCAAGTGAATTTGAGTCGGTTGTTGCTGCTCACTCCACTCGGCGAGGAAATCTGCTATTGCTTGGGACTTGATTGCTTTCTTTGCCTCAAACTTGATATCTCACAGAAGGAGTTCAATCGCCCACTTCGCCACTCGACCAGTTGCATCTCTATTGTTTAGAATTTCTGATAATGGAGCATCACTGACAACTAAAACCGAGTGATCTGAGAAGTAATGCGCAACTTACTTTGTAGTCAAATAAATTCCATAAACAAACTTCTGATAATGAGGATATCTCTACTTGGACGGAGTTAAGACTTTATAAATATAATACACTAGGCACTGAACTTTGTAGGCTGCGATATAAAGCAGTAAAGGCTCCTTGCTGATTGGAGTAGCAAGCACCGGCTGGGTGGAAAGCAGGGTTTTGAGCTCTGTAAATGCTGCGTCAGCTTCAGGAGTCCACTCGAACTTGTCATACTTCTTCATTAGTCGGTAAACAGGCAATGCCTTTTCACCAAGACGAGAAATGAATCGGCTCAATGTGGTCAGACAACCAGTAAGGTTCTGGACATCATGCACACGCACAGGGCGTTTAATTCGGAGGATTGCGCCAACTTTCTCTGGGTTTGCATCGATCCCTCGTTTGGAAACGAGGAAACCGAGTAACTTTCCTCCTGGGACTCCGAATGTGCATTTGGATGGATTAAGCTTGATATCATATCTTCTCAGATTGGCAAAGGTTTCGGCGAGGTTAGAAAGTAGGTCGGAACCTTTACGTGACTTGACCCCGATGTCATCCATGTATGTTTCCACATTCCGACTGATTTGAGTGAGCAGGCACTTCTAAATCATGCGCATGAAGGTGGTACCAACATTCTTGACACCAAAGGGCATGGTAACAAAGGAAAAGCACCCGAATGGGGTGATAAAATTTGTTTTTATTTTGCTAGGACCATACAGTCGGATCTGATGATACCAGGAATAAGCGTCCAGAAAGGAGAAACACTCGCATCCCGCAGTCGAGTCAACAATTTGATCGATGCGGGGCAGAGGGAAATGATCTGTCGGGCAGGCCCGATTGATATGCTTGAAGTTGATGCACAAGCGAAGTGAATCGTCCTTCTTGGGGACCATGACAACATTGGCGAGCCACTCAGAGTGGTATATCTCGCGGATGAACTCAATTGTCAGAAGCCGAGCCACCTCCTCACTAATTGCCTTCCTCTTCTCCATGGCGGACCGACGGAGATGCTCTTTGACAGGTCTTGCTTTTGGGTCGACTCGCAAACGGTGCTCAGCTAGTCCCCTGGGTATACCTGGCATGTCAGAAGGCTTCGATGCAAAGATGTCCCAGTTCTCACGGAGGAACTGAATGAGCTCTTCTTCCTATTTTCTGTCAAGCGTTGTTGAGATATGAGTCGGAGCAGCACTAGGATCGGTTGGGTGAACATGAACTTGCTTTGTTTCACCAGACGACTGAAATGAAGATTCTGAAGCGGGCTTCTTGGCACGTAGAAAATCACTCGGATCTGTGTTCTTCTTGTACTCTTGCATTTCCACTTCTGCCATCTGTTCATCGGCAATCTTTGAGCCTTTCTGGAAACACTCCTCCACTATCTTTCGATTACAAGTGATCGTAATCACACCTTTGGGACCAGGCATCTTCAGCTTGAGGTATATGTAACATGGTCGAGCCATGAAGCGAGCATACGCAGGTCTGCCTAGAATAGCATGATAAGCACTATGAGAATCCAAAACTTCAAATGTCAACTTTTCCTTGCGATAATTCTTTAAATCGCCGAAAACCACGTCAAGAGTGATCTGGCCGAGTGAATCCGCTTTTTTCCCAGGGATGACACCGTGGAAGCGCATATTTCTTTCACTGGGCTTGGACATCGGGATGCCCATCTCCCGGAGAGTCTCAGCATACAAAATGTTCAAGCCACTGCCACCATCCATAAGGTCCTTGGTCAATCGAGTGCCCCCAACGACCGGGTCGACCACCAACGCTTGCCGCCCTAGGGTAGCAACACGTGCCAGATGGTCAGCTTGGTCGAACGTAATGGGAGTCTGAGACCCCTTAAAATATATTGGTGTTGCCGGAGCAACCATGTTCACTTCTCTGTTAATGACTTTTAATCGACTTTTGCTCTCAACATCAACAAAAAACACCAAAGTGGCATTGATGTTGGGGAAACCATCATCTTCCTCTCTGTCTTCATCCTTATGAGACTATTTCTCTTTCTCCATGGGCTGGCCCTCCCAGAATTGCTGGATAAGGAGTCGACACTATCGAGTGGTATGCTTGGGACAAATCAGGTTTCCCTCTTCATCCACTTTGGTGTGTATATGACACGGCAAATCTAACACACCATTTCCTACCGAATCCTTCACCTTTTTGGGGACCCATGGCCCTTGAGGTTTTTCCTTGAATTTTCCCTAAGTCACGGCTGCGGCTTTTCCAGGAGCGGCGGGTTCGGCCTTGCACTTCTGTTTCCGATTGGAATTACCTCCTCCGGCGTCTTGGGAAACTAGTTTTCCGTTGCCACTGCAGAGTCGGTCTTCTTCCTCGTTGTTAGCATACCGAGTGGCTATTTTCATCATTCGGGTCAGAATCATATCTCCTGTCCGACCAAATTTCAGGTTAAGCTCTCTGTACCGAACGCCCTCCTTGAAGGCGCAAAATGCTTGGTGTGGTGACACGTTTTCCACTATGTGATGCAAAGTGGTCCACCTCTAGATGTAATCTCTCAAAGTCTCATTCGGTTTCTAAACATAATGATGCAACTCTGTCAGCCCTGTAGGCCGCTTGCAAGTGCCTTCAAATGTTATAACAAACACTCGGGCCAACTCTTCCCAACTGAATATGCTGCCAGGAGCCAACTGATTTAACCAAGCTCTGGCTGACCCTTCCAACATCAATGGAAGATGTTTCATGGCTACCTCATCATTACCGCCACCAATCTGTACAGCCACTCGGTAATCCTCTAGCCAAGTGTCAGGTTTGGATTCACCAGTAAACTTACTTAGCCCAGTCGCTAACCTGAAGTTGGGAGGGATTACTGCGGCCATGATGGCAATGCTGAAACACTCAGGTCCTAATACATGCACTCGACTGCTCGTTGGTCGATCTCTTTCCTGTCCTTCTCTGTGAGCTCTGTTCCAGTCGACCAAACCTTGTACCAAAATTGACCTTGCATCAAATACAGTTTCTCTGGGGTCGACTGGATGTCTTTGCTCGTCACCATACAGACGCCTGTCATCGGGTCGTCGGGGTGCATACGATCCGCCTCTCGGAGGGGACATAGACACTCGACAGCGGTCCTCACGGCCGAACCGATGATCATATTACTCGTGGTTTCGACCCATGTACTGGTCTTGACGGTGTCCTAGGCTCTCACGCCGCAGAGGCGACCTTGGGTTGTGGGCCGATTGGACAGTGTCCGCAACCACAAATCTGCTATGGATCCTGTTGCGCGACTGGGAAACTGATGTGTTCTGCTCTCCCGCTGCATGGAGCAGCACTCGAATCTGCATCAAACCTCTTCTAGCCTCTGACTGGGATGGCTGGATTGACTCTACTATGAGGGCCGCAGCTGTAAGATTCTGAATCAGAGTACGGTATGCCTGATGTTCGGGGGGAAACAATTGCCGCTGCCTTCGACTGGATTCAGGGACCAGTTGTTGAGCGCGATTGTTGAGTGAACGATGAACGTTCTCCAATCGCGTGCGCTAAGCCAACGTGGCCAGGCGTGCGGTCTCCAAGGCCCGAGCCTCAGAGGTTTCCCTAATGATGGATGTGTGGAGTGCCTCCGTATTGCGATGATGCAGCTCATCTCGCTGCTGCGAAGTAAGGGCTTGAGGACGATAGTCTTCTTCAACATGCGACGGATCATCGCCACCATCGCCACCATCGCTATGGCAAAAACCAAGCGGGTTGCGCGGCGTGTCGACCAACAGGACTTCTACCGCAGGATCGCCACTGTCACACTCGGACAGGGTCTCGACAGAGCCAGTCAAACAACCCTTAGAGAGATTTGTCAGGCTCGATTGCCGCGACTTGAGGGGTGGCCGTCCGGCGAGCCACTGCATGCTTGAACCACTGCTGAAGCCGCGATCGACCGGATCTCTTGCGGCGATGAACAGCAGGGAGCGAAGACGTTGCGGGAGCTGACCGATACTGGGTCGACGGTTGACGCAGAAGGACGCCGCGGATGCATGCCTGAAAGTGGGTCGTCCCACGGACGGGGAGCACCTCGACATCGAGGGGAGCTTCTTGAAGCCAAGCAGGGTCGTCGTCGGCGACGAAAACGAGCGCGGAGAGACAGATCTCACGGCCCTGAGCCAAACCTCCGCCAGAAACCATGACGATGGGATTCGGAAAAATCGCAACCTCACCGGAAGTCGCTAAGACACCTGCCCCATGGTGGGCGCCAACTATCGTGGTTCTAAGTTTGATAGTACAAAGGGGGGTACGTAGGAGGAGGCAAGATCCTAGCTACGATGAGGTTGTGCATGCAAGATTTACGAGTTCAGGCCCTTTGCGGAGGAAGTAAAAGCCCTACGTCTTGGTGCCCTGAGGTGGTCGACTGGATTATGCGTGAAGTTACAGGGGGTGCGAACCCTTGTGCTAGAGGAGGGGGTGGCTTATATAGAGTGCGCCAGGTCCCTTGCCGCCCCACATTACACAGGGTTCAATGTACATTAAGGTAAGACATTACTGGTAACGCCAGCAACAAGGACATATAAATGATCATTAACACTACGGAGTGAACGCCTGACCGTTGCCATCCTAAGTGACTTTAGATCTTCTTTACTCCGAGTGGTTTCTTGTTCGGTCGAATGATGATATACTAGCCGAATGGAATTGGGTTATTCGAGTGGAATTATTTGTCGAGTGGGTTGCACTCTGAGGTGATCCAGTCGGTGAAAACTGTTGTGCCTTGAATGCCGTTGATATTAGGGTAGTGCCCTTGGGGAGGGCGTTTAGGTCAGGCCTGTTACCCTGCCCTAGGTACAAGTCCTCGTCAGCCAGTCCTTGTTGAAGGTTAAAACAACACACTTGACGAAAAATCATTGTGGTTTTGATGCATAGGTAAGAACGGTTCTTGCTAGAAGCCCGTAGCAGCCACATAAAACTTGCAACAACAAAGTAGAGGATGTCTAACTTGTTTTTGCAGGGCATGTTGTGATGTGATATGGTCAAGACGTGATGAGATAAAAAAATTTGTATGAGATGATCATGTTTTGTAGAAGTTATCGGCAACTGGCAGGAGCCTTATGGTTGTCTCTTTATTGTATGAAATGCAATCACCATGTAATTGCTTTACTTTATCACTAAGCGAGAGCGATGGTCATAGAAGTAATAGTTGGCGAGATGACAACGATGCTACGATGGTGATCAAGGTGTCAAGCCGGTGACAATGGAGATCATGACGGTCCTATGGAGATGGAGATCGAAGGCACAAGATGATGATGGCCATATCATGTCACATATTTTGATTGCATGTGATATTTATCATTTATGCATCTTATTTTGCTTAGTACATCGGTAGCATTATAAGATGATCCCTCACTAAATTTCAAGGTACAAGTGTTCTCCCTGAGTATGCATCGTTGCTACAGTTCGTCGTGCCGAGACACCACGTGATGATCGGGTGTGATAAGATCTATGTTCACATACAACGGGTGCAAGCTAGTTTTGAACGTGCAGAATACTCGGGTAAAACTTGACGAGCCTAGCATATGTAGATATGTCCTCGGAACACTGAGACCGAAAGGTCGAACGTGAATCATATAGTAGATATGATCAACATAGTGATGTTCACCATTGAAAACTACTCCATCTCACGTGATGATTGGACATGGTTTAGTTGATATGGATCACGTGATCATTTAGATGACTAGAGGGATGTCTATCTAAGTGGGAGTTCTTAAGTAATATGATTAATTGAACTTTAATTTATCATGAACTTAGTACCTGATAGTATTTGCATGTCTATATATGTTCTTGTAGATCAATGGCCCGTGCTACTGTTCCCTTGAATTTTAATGCATTCCTAGAAAAAGCTAAGTTGAAAGATGATAGTAGCAATGATGCAGACTGGATCCGTGATCTAAGAATTATCCTCATTGCTGCACAGAATAATTATGTCCTTGATGCACTGCTGGGTGACGGACCTTTTGCAGGAGCAGATGCAGACATTATGAATGTTTGGCAAGCTCGGTATGATGACTACTTGATAGTTTAGTGCGCCATGCTTTATGACTTAGAAGCGGGACTTCAAAAATGTTTTGAACGACATGTAGCATATGAGATGTTCCAATAGTTGAAATTGGTATTTCAGACTCATGCTCGTGTTAAGAGGTATGAGACCTCTGACAAAGTACTTTGCCTACAAGATGGAGGAGAATAGCTCAGCTAGTGAGCATATGCTCAGAATGTCTGGGTACTACAATCGCTTGAATCAAGTGGGAGTTAATCTTCCAGATAAGATAGTGATTGACAGAGTTCTCTAGTCACTATCACCAAGTTACTAGAACTTTGTGATGAACTATAATATACGAGGGATGACGAAAACGATTCCCAAGCTCTTCGCAATGCTGAAATCAGCGAAGGTAGAAATCAAGAAAAAGCATCAGGCCGAAGACAGAGCCGGGGCTCACCACTATGAAGAGCGAGCATGATGACTCGCTCGACAATGAGGTGGCAATGAAGTGGAGGCATGAAGATTGGGCATGGCTGGAGATGGAGCACCAGCGCCGCGCCCTGGAGGAGATCGTCGTGTGCCACCATGGGCAGCGTCACCATGCTTGAGGACAACGACGACGAAGCACCGCCACCGGCCAAACCAGTCTGCCAGGGCGAGCCGGCCAAGGGTCCAGCAGGGACGGCCGCGTGAAGAAGGAGAAGGACGACGACGGCGGCGGCGGCGACGGCGGCAACGACGGCGACTACGCCGCGTTCAGCAAGTTCTTCAGTGTGTAGGCGCGACCCTTTTGTTTTTTAGTTAAATTTATGTTTTCTATGTAAAAAACTGTGGAACGGCTAAATCTATGTCGTGTTTGCCGAATTTATGGCGTGTTTGCCGAATATATGTCCCTTTTTGCCAAATTTTGACCGAATATCTTTTTCATTTTTTTAAAAAAAGGGACGTCTAGGGATGACCCTAAGGGCGGTGGCTGGGAACCCGATCACTCCCACGGCGAAAATATCACCAGTTCGCCCCATGCGGCGCTTTTTCTAGCCCCTGGGGGCAAACGGTTAGAGATGCTCTTACTACCAAAGAGTCTGCATTGTTCAAAAATATACGGTGAACATTTAGCCCACGAACTCAAGTCCAGCCGAAACTTGCACCCACGGCAACCACGCACCAAACCAAACACCACTGTAGTCGCACCTCGTCTCCTACTCTACCTCCCCCGATTCCCAAATCAATCATCATCCTACTTTTTTGTAGAAATGGTGGAGGACCCCCGGCCTCTGCATATGGACGATGCATGCAACCACTTTATTAATTATTCACACAACATCTTATAAAGTCATACAATAGTAGGACTAAAGGTACCGTCTAGGCAACAACTGTCACTACTCTTATCTAGTTGATGTAGGGATGATGATAGTATGGGCCTAATACCAAACAGACCTCGCAGCCAAACCTAACATCTAAGACCTGAGGTCCCAACCAGGACGCCTTCTGCTACCTCTTGAGCATGCATTGGTTTTCCCTTGAAGAGGAAAGGGTGATGCAGCAAAGCAGCGTAAGTATTTCCCTCAATTTTTGAGAACCAAGGTATCAATCCAGTAGGAGACCACGCGTGAGTCACCTCATACCTACACAAACAAATAAGAACCTCGCAACCAACGCGATAAAGGGGTTGCCAATCCCTTCATGGCCACTTGCAAGAGTGAGATCTGATAGAGATGACAATAATAAGATAAATATTTTGGTATTTTTATGATATAGATTAAAAGTAAAGATTGCAAAATAAACGATGCCAGAAATAGCTAGTTGACGGAATATTAATATGATGGAAGATAGACCCGGGGGCCATAGGTTTCACTAGTGGCTTCTCTCAAGATAGGATAAGTATTACGGTGGGTGAACAAATTACTGTCGAGCAATTGATAGAATTGAACATAGTTATGAGAATATCTAGGTATAATCATGTATATAGGCATCACATCCGTGACAAGTAGAACGACTCCTGCCTGCATCTACTACTATTACTCCACACATCGACTGCTATCTAGCATGCATCTAGAGTATTAAGTTCATAAGAACGGAGTAACGCTTTAAGCAAGATGACATGATGTAGAGGGATAAACTCATGCAATATGATATAAACCCCATCTTTTTATCCTCGATGGCAACAATACAATACGTGTCGTTTCCCCTACTTTCACTGGGATCGAGCACCGCAAGATTGAACCCAAAGCTAAGCACTTCTCCCATTGTAAGAAAGATCAATCTAGTAGGCCAAACCAAACTGAAAATTCGAAGAGACTTGCAAAGATAACCAATCATACATAAAAGAATTCAGAGAAGATTCAAATATTGTTCATAGATAATCTTGATCATAAACCCACAACTCATCAGATCTCGACAAACACACCGCAAAAGAAGATTACATCGAATAGATCTCCAAGAGAATCGAGGAGAACTTTGTATTGAGGTCCAAATAGAGAGAAGAAGCCATCTAGCTAATACCTATGGACCCAAAGGTCTGAGGTAAACTACTCACACATCATCGGAGAGGCTATGGTGTTGATGTAGAAACCCTCCGTGATCAATGCCCCCTCCGGCGGAGCGCCGAAAAAGGCCCCAAGATGGGATCTCATGGGTACAGAAGGTTGCGGCGGTGGAATTAGGTTTTCGTGGTGCTCCTTGATGTTTTTAGGGTACGTAGGTATATATAGGAGGAAGAAGTTGGTCAGTGGAGCCACGAGGGTGGAGGGCGTGCCCAGGCGGGTGCGTAGACGTGCCACCTGCCTCGTGGCCTCCTCGTTGGTTGCTTGACGTCCAGTCCAAGACCTATGGATCACGTTTGTTCCAAAAATCACACTCCTGAAGGTTTCATTCCGTTTGGACTCCGTTTGATATTCTTTTTCTACGAAACACTGAAATAGGCAAAAAACAGCAATTTGGGTTGGGCCTCCGGTTAATAGGTTAGTCGCAAAAATAATATAAAAGTGTATAAATAAGCCCATTAAACATCCAAAACAAAATATATAATAGCATAGAGCAATAAAAAATTATAGATACATTGGAGACGTATCACTTGCCGGGTATGGGGCACCCACCAGTCCGGCGCACTCCTCAACCAGGACGCCTGTCAGGTATGAGGCCGCCACAGCCACCTGCCACCAATCCATCTTCAGTGTTGTACTGCTGCATCTACCTTGCCCGGTGCTACCTCTTGAGCACTGCGTTGGATTTCCCCGAAGAGGAAAGGATGATGCAGCAAAGTAGCGTAAGTATTTCCCTCAGTTTTTTAGAACCAAGGTATCAATCTAGTAGGAGGTTGCACGCGCGTCCCCTAGTACCTGCACAAAGCAAATAACTCCTCGCAACCAACGTGATAAGGGGTTGTCAATCCCTTCACGGTCACTTACGAGAGTGACATCTGATAGATATGATAAGGTAATATTTTTTGGTATTTTTATGATAAAGATGCAAAGTAAAATAAAAGCAAAGTAAAAAAGCAAAGGAAATAACTAAGTATTGGAAGATTAATATGATGAAGATAGACCCGGGGCCATAAGTTTCACTAGTGGCTTCTCTCAAGAGCATAAGTATTTTACGGTGGGTGAACGAATTACTATTGAGCAATTGACAGAATTGAGCATAGTTATGAGAATATCTAGGTATGATCCTGTATATAGGCATCACGTCTGAGACAAGTAGACCGACTCCTGCCTGCATCTACTACTATTACTCCACTCATCGACCGCTATCCAGCATGCATCTAGAGTATTAAGTTCATGAAAACAGAGTAACGCCTTAAGCAAGATGACATGATGTAGAGGGATAAATTCATGCAATATGATAAAAAAAACATCTTGTTACCCTCGATGGAAACAATACAATACGTGCCTTGCTGCCGCTACTGTCACTGGGAAAGGACACCAAAAGATTGAACCCAAAGCAAAGCACTTCTCCCATTGCAAGAAAGATCAATCTAGTAGGCCAAACCAAACTGATAATTCGAAGATACTTGCAAAGATAACAAATCATGCATAAAAGAATTCAGAGAAGATTCAAATATTGTTCATAGATAAACTTGATCATAAACCCACAATTCATCGGTCTCAACAAACACACCACAAAAAGAAGATTACATCGAATAGATCTCCACAAGAGAGGGGGCGAACATTGTATTGAGATCCAAAAAGAGAGAAGAAGCCATCTAGCTAATAACTATGGACTCGAAGGTCTAAGTTAAACTACTCACACTTCATCGGATAGGCTATGGTGCTGATGTAGAAGCCCTCCGTGATGGATGCCCCCTCCGGCGGAGCTCCGGAACAGGCCCCAAGATGGGATATCGTGGATACAGGAAGTTACGGCGGTGGAATTAGGGTTTTGGCTGCGTATCTGGTCGTTTGGGGGTACATAGGTATATATAGGATGAAGGAGTACGTCGGTGGAGCAATAGGGGGACCACGAGGGTGGAGGGCGCGCCTGGGGGGTAGGCACGTCCCCCTACCTCGTGGCCTCCTCCTTTGTTTCTTGGCGTAGGGTCCAAGTCTCCTGGATCATGTTCGGTGAGAAAATCATGTTCCCGAAGGTTTCATTCCGTTTGGACTCCATTTGATATTCCTTTTCTTCGAAACCCTAAAATAGGCAAACAACATCAATTTTGTGCTGGGCCTCCGGTTAATAGGTTAGTCCCAAAAATAATATAAAAGTGGATAATAAAGCCCAATAATGTCCAAAACAGTAGATAATATAGCATGGAGCAATCAAAAATTATAGATACGTTGGAGACGTATCAAGCATCCCCAAGCTTAATTCCTGCTGGTCCTCGAGTAGGTAAATGATAAAAACAGAATTTTTGATGTGGAATGCTACTAGGCATAATTTCAATGTAATTCTTCTTAATTGTGGCATGAATATTCAGATCCGAGAGATTCAAGATAAAAGTTCATATTGACATAAAAATAATAATACTTCAAGCATACTAACTAAGCAATTATGTCTTCTAAAAATAACATGGCCAAAGAAAGTTCATCCCTACAAAATCATATAGTTTGGTCATGCTCCATTTTCGTCACACAAAAATGCTCTCATCATGCACAACCCCGATGACAAGCCAAGCAATTGTTTCATACATTAGCAATCTCAAACCTATAAACTTTCACGCAATATATGAGCGCGAGCCATGGACATAGCACTATGGGTGGAATAGAATATGATGATGGGGGTTATGTGGAGAAGACAAAAGGGAGAAAGTCTCACATCAATGAGGCTAATCAATGGGCTATGGAGATGCTCATCCATTGATGTTAATGCAAGGAGTATGGATTGCCATGCAATGGATGCACTAGAGCTATAAATGTATGAAAGCTCGACAAAAGAAACTAAGTGTGTGTGCATCCAACTTGCTTGCTCACGAAGACCTAGGGCACTTGAGGAGGCCCATTGTTGGAATATACAAGCCAAGTTCTATAATGAAAAATTCCCACTAGTATATGATAGTGACAAAACAAAAGGCTCTCAATCATGAAGATTATGGTGCTACTTTGAAGCACAAGTGTGGCAAAGGATAGTAGCATTGTCCCTTCTCTCTTTTTCTCTCATTTTTTTATGGTCTTCTCTTTTTTTATGGCCTTTCTCTTTTTTTATTCCTCACTTGGGACAATGCTCTAGAAAATGATGATCATCACACTTCTATTTATTTACAACTCAATGATTACAACTCGATACTAGAACAAAAGATGACTCTATATGAATGCCTCCGGCGGTGTAACGGGATATGCAATGAATCAAGAGTGACATGTATGAAAATTATGAATGGTGGCTTTGCCACAAATACAATGTCAACTACATGATCATGCTAAGCAATATAACAATGATGAATGTGTCATGATAAACGGAATGGTGGAAAGTTGCATGGCAATATATCTCGGAATGGCTATGGAAATGCCATAATAGGTAGGTATGGTGGCTGTTTTGTGGAAGATATAAGCAGGTTTATGTGTGAAAGAGCGTATCATATCACGGGGTTTGGATGCACGGGCGAAGTTTGCACCAACTCTCAATGTGAGAAAGGGCAATGCACGGTACCGAAGAGGCTAGCAATGATGGAAGGGTGAGAGTGCGTATAGTCCATGGAGTCAAAATTAGTCATAAAGAACTCACATACTTATTGCAAAAATCTACAATTCATCAAAAACCCAAGCACTAAGTGGATGCTCCTAGGGGGATAGATTGGTAGGAAAAGACCATCCCTCGTCCCCGACCGCCACTCATAAGGAGGACAATCAAATAACACCTCATGTTTCAAATTTGTTACATAATGTTTACCATACGTGCATGATACGGGACTTGCAAACTTCAACACAAGCACTTCTCAAATTCACAACTACTCAACTAGCATGACTTTGATACTATTACCTCCATATCTCAAAACAATCATCAAGCATCAAACTTCTCTTAGTATTCAAAACACTCATATGATTTTTTTACTAATCTTGAATACCTAGCATATTATGATTATTTAAGCAAATTACCATGCTATTTAAGACTCTCAAAATAATCTAAGTGAAGCATGATAGATCAATAGTTTCTATAAAACAAATCCACCACCGTGCTCTAAAAGATATAAGTGAAGTACTAGAGCATAACTATATAACTCAAAAGATATAAGCGAAGCACATAGAGTCACTACAAAAAAAATACACTTCCGTGATGATACATGTATGTCACAGTAGGTCGCTTTTTTTGTCATGCATGTACATCCATGACAAATTTATGACAGAATCAAGATAGTCATACATGTGTTGTCATAGAAGTATTCCATGACATTACCAAAATTATCATCACGGAAGCATCCACTTCCATGACGATAAATCGCACGTCACAGAAGTGCTTTCGTCAAGGGTGACCGACATGTGGCATCCACCATAACGGAACGCCGTTAAGCTAGCGGGTCGGGTTTTGGATCCGATAACCCGTTAACAGCCCCGACCAATGGGGATTTTCCATGTGTAAAATCATCATTGGCTAGAGGAAACACGTGTCGGCTCATCGTTGGGACAAATGTCATCCACTCACTGGACAGAATGCGCCTATGATACATCGACACATGGAACGGCCCAACAAGTTTAAATGTGCCGGCCCAACTAAAGGCCCACAAGATTTTGCGGACCATAATGGCCGGCCCAGCTAAAGGCCCACAAGATTTTGTGGACCATAATGGGCTGGCCCAACTAAAGGCCCAAAAGATTTCGTGGGCCATAATGGGCCGCCCAGGTAAAGGCCAACAAGATTTTCGTGTGCCATAATAGGCCGGCCCAGGTAAAGGCCCACAAAATTATTGCGGATCATAATGGGCCGGCCCAGCTTGTAACACCCTGGATGTAACTTACCCAATTTGTACTCCAACTCTTGCCGTTTCCGGGTTAAGTTATTTTATTTTCTCGGGTTCGGGTTTTTGTCTCCGTGTGTTGTTATCGTTGTCATGCATCTCATATCATGTCTTCATGTGCATTGCATTTGCATACGTGTTCATCTCATGCATTCGAGCATTTTCCCCGTTGTCCGTTTTGCATTCCGGCGCTTCGTTCTCCTCCGGTGGTCATTTCTACCTTTCTTTCATGTGTGGGGATTAAACATTTCCGGATTGGACCGAGACTTGCCAAGCTGCCTTGGTTTACTACCGGTAGACCGCCTGTCAAGTTTCGTACCATTTGGACTTCGTTTGATACTCCAATGGTTAACCGAGGGACCGAAAAGGCCTCGTGTGTGTTGCAGCCCAACACCCCTCCAAGTTGGCCCAAAACCCACCTAAACCCTCTCCATCATCTAGAGCGTTCGATCACGATCGCGTGGCCGAAAACCGCACCTCATTTGGACTCTCTTAGCTCCCTCTATGCCTATATATAGACCCCCTCCGAAATCTTCTTCTCCTCCCTCCCGAAACCCTAGATCTGATCCTCCGCGCGCCGGACATTGTCCGCCGGTGCCGGACACTCCGCCCCCAGCCACCCCCACGCCGCCACGTGGCAACGCCGTCGCCACTCCCGCCGAGGCCCGCTCGGGCCCGAGGCTGGCCCTCTCGCCGCCGATCCGGGCCAGAGACAGCGCCTCCTCGCCCGCGCCTTCTTCCCCGACTCCGTCGCCTGCTCCGCCCCGCTCCCACGCCAGCGCCGCCATCGCCGAACCACGCCGCTCCAGTCGCCCTCTCGCCGAGCCACCCCGCCGCCCGACGCGTC
>NC_057812.1:625997865-626044914 GCF_018294505.1 Triticum aestivum | reverse complement strand
CGACGCGTCGCCAGCCGCCGCCTCCGTCGCGCTGCCCCGCGCCGCCCGGCCTCGCCCTCGCCATCTAGCTGAGCTCCACCGCGGGCACCTCGCCGCCTCCCCGAGCTCCAGCCTCCCCTGCTTCGACTCCAGCGAACTCACTCCGGCCATCCTCGGGAAACGCGCTAGATCCAGATCTAGATCGGATCCGGTTGACTTTTGCCCGAAACCCTAGTTCATGTGCCCATCTACATCATGCTATAAGTTTGCATCCGTAGCTCCGTTTTGGGCATATAGCATATCAAAATGTTCATCTCAGAGAGTACATCATTTCATTCCATCGCATCATTTTCATTTGAGTTCATCTTGATGCCCGAAATTCTGTTAGGATAGTGCTACTTGAAATTTTTGTCAGATCTGCTACTCTATTTAGATATTTGTCATTTTTGCCATGATTATTGTGTGCATGATATGCCCATGAGCTCTACATATGTTTTGTTAAGGATTTTGCCGTCTTTCCAGAGGTGCAACCCATGTATTTTTTTTTTGATGTGTGTGGTGACTAGCACAAGCTTGCAAAGTGAGGCACTTGGTAATGCTGATTTCAGGGACTTAGCATTCCACTAAGTACTTGATCTGTTTTTCTCATGATGCCATATGTTCATGTTGTTTCCTAGTGATCCGTGCCTCTTTTGAGGATGATCAATAAGGATGTTTTGTTAATCTTGTAGTGCTCTATCCATCCATGTCTTTGTTTGCAATTATGGAGCACCCTAGCTTGAGTCAATCGAGCTCTACTTTTGCTAATTCGTGAATCTGGGCAGATTGTCTACTTGTTAGCGATTTTGCCGAGGATGTTGTAGTTGATCTGTGCATGCTATGCTATTGTTCTTGCCATGTCTAGCTTGTATTTTGTGTATTCTTGATGGGTGTATGCTTATATTGTCATGACTTTCTCCGTAGTGAGTGCATCGAGCTTGTAAACATGCCTACTTGATATCTATTTTCAGCATGCTCCAGTTTTTCACTAAAGTCTGAGAACTGATTATGTTTTTGCGATGTTCACATGCTTGCAATTGTATTTTATGATCCCTTTTGGCTCAAGGTCACTAAGGGACTTTTGTTAAGCTCTTTGAGTAGCTCCAAGCCATGCTTTACTTTGCCATGTCCAGGTCCTGTATCATGTAGTTTTGTTGCTCCGAAGAGTGCTACCTGATCTGAAATTCCAGACAAGTGTTAATTTCACTAAGTCTGAAATCTGTTTACCATATGCATTTTTGCCATGCTTGTTTGAACCTGTTATTGGATGAATTGGCCGTAGCTCAGTGCTAGACTTTTGTTAAGAATCTTGAATGCATCCCTGCCATGTATTTTGTTTCCATGTTTGGGTGATTTAGCTTGTTCATCTCTTTGCATTTAGATGGCTACTTGCTGTAAATCGCAGACCGGTGTCATATTTGATTTGCTTGCCATTTCCAAACCGCAACTCCGATTCCGGCGTTCTTTATATCGTTTTCAAGCGATTTCATCTCATCTTTCCAGTGGCACACTTGGATTTCCAAGTTGAGTCCAGGTTCATGCATCCCTTGTTAAATCTTGCATATGCATCCCGCATCGCATCCCGCATAGCATATCATCTTTGCATCATATTGTTTTGAGCTTTGCACGTGGTTGATTGTGTCCTTGTTGCTTGTTTGTCTTGTTTGGGTAGAGCCGGGAGACAAGTTCGCTAACGAGGAGCCCGTTGAGTTTGCTTTCGAGGATCCAGTCAACTCTGACAACTTTGCAGGCAAGATGATCTTACCCTCGAAATCACTACTATCTTTGCTATGCTAGACTGCTCGCTCTTTTGCTATGCCAATGCTACGATGCCTACCACTTGCTTTCAAGCCTCCCAAATTGCCATGTCAAACCTCTAACCCACCATGTCCTAGCAAACCGTTGATTGGCTATGTTACCGCTTTGCTCAGCCCCTCTTATAGCGTTGCTAGTTGCAGGTGAAGTTTGGAGGCCGTTCCTTGTTGGACCATTTATTTTACTTTTGGGATATCATTATATTATCTTGTTATCTTAATGCATCTATATACTTGGTAAAGGGTGGAAGGCTCGGCCTCTCACCTAGTGTTTTGTTCCACTCTTGCTGCCCTAGTTTCCGTCATATCGGTGTTATGTTCCCGGATTTTGCGTTCCTTACGCGGTTGGGTTATAATGGGAACCCCTTGATAGTTCGCCTTGATTAAAGCTTTTCCAGCAATGCCCAACCTTGGTTTTACCATTTGCCACCTAGCGTCTTTTTCCCTTGGGTTTCCGGAGCCCGAGGGTCATCTTATTTTAACCCCCCCCCCCCCGGGCCAGTGCTCCTCTGAGTGTTGGTCCAACCTAGAGCCCCTTGCAGTGCCACCTCGGGGAAACTCGAGGGCTGGTTTTAGTTGTACGGATTGCTTATCCGATTGTGCCCTAAGAAAGAGATATGTGCAGCTCCTATCGGGATTTGTCGGCACATTCGGGTGGTGTTGCTGGTCTTGTTTTAAGCTGTCGAAGTGTCTTGAAGAACCGAGGTACCAAGTCTGATCGGAACGACTCGGGAGGAGGTCTATTCCTTCGTTGACCGTGAGAGCTTGTCATGGGCTAAGTTGGGACTCCCCTGCAGGGATTTGAACTTTCGAAAGCCGTGCCCGCGGTTATGGGCAGATGGGAATTTGTTAATGTCCGGTTGTAGATAACTTGAACCTTAACTTAACTAAAATGAATCAACCGTGTGAGTTACCGTGATGGCCTCTTCTCGGCCGAGTCCGGGAAGTGGACACGGTGTTGGAGTAATATTTGCGTAGGTTGCTCTCTAGTTTCTCGCTCGCGCTTTGCCTCCTCTTCTCGCTCTCTTTTGCGAACAGGTTAGCCACCATATATGCTAGTCGCGTGCTGCAGCTCCACATATTTACCTTGCCTTACCTATAAGCTTAAATAGTCTTGATCGCGAGGGTGCGAGATTGCCGAGTCCCTGTGGCTCACATATTACTATTACACCAGATGCAGGGCCTGATGTTTCCGCTCTAGGTGACGCGCTTGAGCTCAAGTGGGAGTTCGACGAAGACTCTCAACGTTACTATGTCTCTTTTCTTGATGATCAGTAGTGGTGCCTAGTTGGGGGTGATTAGGATCGTGTCGCATGTTGGGTTATCTTTTATTTTGGCGCCGTAGTCGGGCCATGAGTGTTTGGATGATGTAATGTTATTTATGTACTTGATTGACGTGGCGAGTGTAAGCCAACTATGTCATCTCCCCTTTTATTAATTATATTACATGGGATGTTTGTGAAGATTGCCTAACTTGCGACATATGCCTTCAATGCGATTATGTCTCTAAGTTGCGCCTCGACACGTGGGAGCTATAGTCGCATCGAGGGTGTTACAAGTTGGTAATCAGAGCCTTCCCCGACCTTAGGAGCCCCATTGCTTGATCGTTATTAGCGGCCGAGTTGTGTCTAGAAAAATGTTTTGAGTCATTTAGGAATTATATATCGGAGAGTTTAGGAATTCTTTTTTACTTCCCAGTCTCCTCATCGCTCTAGTAAGGCATCCTGACGTAGAGTTTTGACTCTTCTCTTCTCAAATTCCACTAAATTTTTTTAGGATCATGCGGGTATCTTGGAATCGTTCCGATGGTTTTATGATGAGAACATTGTCTTGGTGCCTCCTGTCAGGGGTTTTGTGGAAGTGTCCCGGGGAGTCGAGCTCTGAGGTGTTGTCGTCATAATTTTATCGTTGCAGTTCTGGAATACCTGTGTTTAGTCCGCCGACATTGAAAATCTCTTTTATGCAGTTCGTTGGTGAGATAACCTCGACGCCACCCAGTACTGGGGCGGGAGTTCGGGAGTATCGCCATAACTTGTATAACGGATGCTTTTCGAAGGTTGAGGTAGATGGTTTCCGAAGTTTTTCTCGGTTATGTGTTGAAGGATGGATACAGCTAGATGTAGGATTTGTAGAATTGGGTGAGATATTATGCTTCCCCTGTATCCCCAACACCTGATTGCATAACCGGAAAGGTTCGGGAGTCTCATAGGTGGGAATTCTAGTAGCTCTAGTTCTTCTTCCACGGATATTTGGTTTGAGATTGGGATTTCTTATCGATTATTCGTTCTTGATCCATACCTTGTTGGTTTATTTCTCTACCTTAATTCTAAGTGGCTTCTCAATTTATGGATATGTGACCATTTCAAGAGGAATGCATTCGTTCATTTTGTTCGGATGTGAAGACTATTGTTGCAATTTTCATTCCGTTGGATTCAGCTTCAATATTTGTCTATCAATGTGCAAATGGATGTCAACCTCTTCAGGATGGCTCCTCCAACGTGCACGACTCCGAATCCTGATCCGCCACCACCTCCACCTCCTCCGGAGGCATGGCAAGCTGTGATAGCCGCAACCAATGCAAACACATAGTTGATCATGCAAATTCTTCAAGAGCGTAATCAAGGCAACCAAGGGAACCAAGGCAACTATCAGAATCACTCTACTACACTCAACCAGTTCCTTGCTAACGGGCCAAAGACTTTCAACAATTGTGTTGAGGCAACCGATGCTGACGATTGGCTTGTGGATCTGTGCAAGCATTTCGAGTGCAGTAACGTCAGGCCTGAGGATTTCATCAAGTTCGCTTCCTTCCAACTCAAAGATCAAGCTGCAGAATGGTTTCAGCAGTACACGGATTCCAGAGGTGGACGCGCGATTACTTGGGATGAATTTCGTCAAGATTCAGAGCTCACCATATCCCTCAGAGCGTGGTTGAAAGCAAGTGTGAGGAATTCCGCAACCTGAAGCAAGGCTCTTTGTCTGTCTATGACTACAACAAGTTGTTTCAGAAGCTCGCCAGCTTTGCCAAGCAGGACGTCCCTGATGAGAAGAGCATGATATACCAGTTCAGGGGTGGTCTCAGAGAAGAAATTCAGCTAGCTCTTGTTCTCTTTGAGCCCTTGAGATACGATGGCAGGGAGTTCCAGGTGACGCGCTTGAGCTCAAGTGGGAGTTCGACGAAGACTCTCAACGTTACTATGTCTCTTTTCCTGATGATCAGTAGTGGTGCCCAGTTGGGGGTGATCGGGACCGTGTCGCATGTTGGGTTATCTTTTATTTTGGCGCCGTAGTCTGGCCATGAGTGTTTGGATGATGTAATGTTATTTATGTACTTGATTGACGTGGCGAGTGTAAGCCAACTATGTCATCTCCCCTTTTATTAATTATATTACATGGGATGTTTGTGAAGATTGCCTAACTTGCGACATATGCCTTCATCGCGATTATGTCTCTAAGTCGTGTCTCGACACGTGGGAGCTATAATCGCATCGAGGGTGTTACACAGCTAAAGGCCCATGAGATTTCACCGACATTAATGGGTCGGCCCAGCTGTAGGCCCACAAGACTTTGAGGACCCTAGTAGGCCGGCCCGTTAACTGGCTGCCATGTTTTGGGCCAAATGACAGCCCATATTTGATCCGATCTATTAATGGCCTGCCATGCTCCGGGCCTAATAGTGGCCCATATGAGATCCGTCCCGTTAAAAGCCTACCACGTTCTGGGCCAAATTACGGCCTAGATCAGGTCCGACCCTTTAAGAGGTTTTGGGCCTAATTATGGCCCATATCGGATTCGGCCCGTCAACTGGACAGTATGCTTTTGGGCCCACTTGCTAAAGGCCCACTTAGTAATTCGGCCTGATATTAGTTTTGGCCTGTTAAGGGCCCGTTTAACATTTTGGCCCTATATTAATTTTAGCATGTTAAAAGCCCGCCATATAGTTGGGCCTAACTACGGCCCGGTTTTCATCCGGCCTACTCGCAGCCGATATCTGATTGGGCCAAACAAGGACCGAGACAATTTTTTGGCATGTTAAAAGCACGTGATTTGATTCACACAATCATGGGTCGGGGTTCATTTCAGGCTGCTGCCAGCCTGTGAGCTGATCGGCACGTTTCAGGCCTAACCTACATCGTGATTGCATGATGGCCCGATTATGTACCGTAATTTTACGGTTTGGCCGGTTTACTGCGAAGACAGGATATATATACAGTAAAATTACTGCAGCATCGTGAATAAGAAAAAACCTATACTATACAATAAAAAAATTACGGCATATTACATCCACTAGGCATCAAAGTTCGCCACTATGATAATAAAGCACAAGCAGACAACAGATTACATACACTGGGCATCAAAGATCGCCACCATTGCAAATAAACACGCCGACAAAATAATATACAAAACTGACAGCAGTTCAATAGAGTTCAAGAAAGGTTAGCGCTACTGGGGAGCTGCAGCGCAAGCAGCTGAGCAAGATGAAGAGACTGCGCTTGTTCAACACTTATATCTTCCTCACTCTAAAAGATAAACAAGAAGACAGATGGCAGGTTTTGCACATAAAAGTATCAGTGCTGACAATTCATCACATTTCTTACTGACGAATAAAGTAACACAGTTTAAATTTGCATTAACACAATATGGTATTGTTCAGGTCAAGACATGGCAGGAAATGACATTGTGAAGGAGTTGGCAGCTTCACGACACCACTGGATTACAGATCAAGAACTCATAAGTATCAATGGTTAGTGTGCTGTCAATTTATACCATTTCATATTGGCAAATAAAGAGACGGTTTAAATAATAGTAGAATGATATGACATTGTTCATAGTTAAGACATTGCAGAATATGAAATTGTGCTGTAGTCGGTAGGTTCACCACACCACTGGATTACGAATGAAGAACAGAAGCATACATGCAGTGCAAAAGAAGATCACTTGCTCTGTATAGTTTAATTTACATGGTATGAAGAAGGAAGTTGGTTGTACAACTGAAAAACTTAAATTGAGAAAGGACAAACTTTGGTTTATGAACTACATAATAAACTTTAAATAAGCAATTTGATGCAAACACCAAAAATAAACAGCTGTTGTAGTCATGCCTAACCAAATATATACAACAAAGTTTGAAGGCTTGAGATGGACAAACTTACATTATTGGTGAAGACATGCTCTATAAAGGCCTTGTCCATGCTGATGGGGGGGGGCAATTCAAGAAGTTTACCACATAATCTTCTCCAAAGCATTGCCTTTATTCTACATTTTGTTAAGAGTAAATATAGATGTGATAATATACAAAAAAATGGAGAATATTTAAGATAAGATGAAGAGTGATGCTACATAACCAAGTAGCTATAAATGTAAGTGCAGTGATACAGGCAAAAGGTACAGCCAAGAGAAATGCACAGCTAAACTTCTTCAGTACCAACCTTATGGTAAGAGTAAATATAGATCTAATGTGTAGAAAATGGAGGGCAAAGGAAAATAAGCTGCAGAGTGATGGTACATGAACAACTACCTATCATTATAAGTACACTGATAAAGGACAGCATGTACTCAAAAGAACAATGCAGAGCTAAAAAAACATTGGCATTGGATATATTCTAAACTAATGTAACCATTCATATAGATCAGATAATTTGGAGCGAACAATTGATAAGCAAGCTATCATGCATACTGCTGTCACATAATGAACCAGCTATGTATGCAAGTATAGTGATACAGGACAACGGGTACTAACAAGAGCAAAGCAGTGGGCAGCATATTTGCGATATCATGTCATTCTTGTCAAACCGGAATTCTTCTTCGAGCAGATTTCCTGCAAAAAAGATCCGTAAGGCACATGCCGAAAACTAGAAGTTCAAATTGTCATGTGATTTCATAGACAGTACCTCATCCTGGGAATGAGACCAGTGCATAAAAAGGTTTTTCCATTCAATGTCTTCTAAATTTAGCACAGGAGACTTCACCGGAAATTCGTTTATAGACTTTCCATCAAAGTGTGATTTCCTCAGGTAACACCGATACTGCTGCAATGCTTCCTTGAAAAGCACAAGCAAGCTTTGCTCGTCATGACTATCAAGATTGACCCTTGCCTAGTTACAACAATGTGTTCAATTAGCAGAAAACAGGAAAATAATAACCATGAATAATACCACTTAGACATAAATTGGATAGGAAGATGTGAAAATGGTGTTTGTCTTCACAATAATCTTCCCATGATGGGAATATATGCACGTAGTCCCTAACAACATTGAAAGCATTGTCTTTTAAACTAGGAATAAATGGAATGGGGTTCCAATCTACAGGAATTGGCAGTCTCTGCAGTTGGGATAAGTGTTCGGCTAGTGGACTTGCTGTACTTTTTGCTGGAGTGGGATTTTTCTATGGTACAGCTAGTGCTATGGCAAATGAAATCAGTATACCTTTTGCTGGAGTGCAGGTCCTGTGTGGTGGAGCTAGTGGTGTGGCCAGTGAAGTATGGGTACAGTCTGCTGGAGTCGGTCCTATGTTTTGTGTCACTGGTTGTACAGCCAATATAAGTGGGGTGCTGTCTGATTTCTCCAGCAGCACAACATTTTTCAAGGACTTTGCTGGTGCTCCTTCAGGTTCGGCAATCACCCTCTTCCTTTTTTATGTCTGATGCACAAGAACAACATTTGAGTGGAAAAACATGGTATGATGACAGATGGAATATGTATTGATAATGGATGGGCATGGCATCTCGACATATATAATGAGTAAAATAAGCAGATGGCGGTGCAACAAAGTAGAAGAAATGCAAGACAACCTATGCAAGATACCCGCAATCAATAAAACATTGCCAAATTAGAACAGACACCTTGATGGGTGAACAGGACAGGTCATCTCCCTTTGACTCCTCGAGGTTAGAATAGTCATTAGGATGATATTCTGAACAAGAATCAACAGGTGGGGAGCGTTTGAGTTTCATTGCATCCAGAATGGCACTCAATGCCTTGGTGCCAATTTTGTAAGTCATTGCAGTGTTTAGCTTAAAGAGTGGACTGCTGCTAGTGCGACACAAAGCAGCTACACAGATCATAGTGTAGATATAACGGGAAAACCTTAAGCATGAGAGTAAAATCAGCAAAGTGGAACTTGCTGGAATATATGTGCTAGTATTGCCGGTATGGCTAGAAAGGCTTCGGATACCAGCTCTCTTCAAGTGAAGGTGCGGTATTGTTAATATCAATGTAACTCTCAAAGGCGACACAGCTCCCCGCATTTCCTTGCTATTCTTATAGGATTCAAGTGGGCAGGCCACTACAAATCATATTCCTATGTTTACAAGTTCTACGAACCAAAGAGGCTCAAAGTGTCCATCACAACCGACCGTATAGACCTCTACACTGCAAATGTCCCTGCTCATCTTCAGTACAAGGAACATACTGTACTACTATCATACTCCCTCCGTTCCAAAATATAAGTCTTGGTAGAGATTTCCACTATGGATCAAATACAGATGTATCCAGGTACATTTTAGAGTGTAGATTCACTCATTTTGCTCCATATGTAGTCCATGGTGGAATCTATACAAAGACTTGTATTTAGGAACGGAGAGAGTACATATTAAAGAAGAACGGAAGAGGAACATGGTAAATAAGAGCAAGCAGATTTTGGATAATAAAATGTTGGTTGCGCAGTGCCCACACATGATGAACCAGAGCGCATTAAGAATGCAACTCCTAGCTGTCTCTCGACCATTTCAGGTGGTTGGATGAAGATCCTACGTCTCCTAACCCTTCTTCTTCCTCGTCTCTGATTCTTCCCACACAGAACACCGCACGGGCCGCCGGCCGGACCACCGGCCCCCACCGCCTGTGTTCCTTCGCCACCCCACCCCCAACCCCAACCCTAACCCCCACCTGCGTCGAGTTTTCTTCGTTCGGCGAGGCCCCACAACCACCTGAGCCCCTTCGATCGCACCGGCGAACTCCGGCGAGCTCTGAAAAATCGACTGAACCAATTTTGAAATTTAGTCTACTGTGATTTAACTAGTGTGGAATATAAAAGGGGAAAACCATAAGCATTGCGAGTATGGTGTTGAGCGTGCCATGGCGGATCTGAAGGTGCAAACCGGACAAAGGAAACTTCGCAACCAAGACAAGAAATAAGAGTAAAGCAGTGGCGATCTATTTTCTTGCTACGATAAATAAGTTGAGTAGATACGAAAGAGTACCGCCTCTGGTGCGGAGCCGTTTACACATCTGCTGAGAATTTGACGGTGCTGCGGTAGCGATGGCTGTCGGCGGCATGGAAGCAGATCTAGGAGGGTAGACGGTGGCGGCAGGGCACGGTGGATGAGACGGTCGTAGGAGCGGCACCGGCAAGGTGGATGACGGCGGGGATGAAGCGAGAGGACGGGATGCAAGGATCCCGGTTCAAAGCCATGGATGAGAGAGGTTAATATCTTGTAATGGACGACAACTTCGGGGTATCAGCTCCGGCATGGTGGAGGATGACGGCAGTGGAAGGGGTGGCGGATGGCGGCGGACGAAGGAGGGTGGGGTGGAGGGGGTGTTTTGGCGCCCACGGAGTATAAATGGGGAAAAGGGAGGTAGAGAGGAAGGGGGAACCATGTATTCAGGGTGCGCTTGTCTCAAATGCAAGGAAATTTACAAACTTAGCCCCTGTTTTAAATTTCTACTACATCACAGCAACACTAGTCGGTTGGGGATAGGACGGTAATCTCGCATACACCGAATATTTGCCGACGAGAGTTTGTTTTTGGCGCCCACCGTGTATGAATATGAATCTGGGAGGGAGTCGATTTCGGCCGAGGACACACTGTGTTTTGGCGCCCACCGTGTATGAATCCGGGTGAGAGGCGGTTACGTCACATTTGGGTGAACTTACAAACCTACCCCTATCGAAACCTATAGAAATCCAGCATATAGGCTTTGCGTGGCAGGGATAGGCAGCAGTGATTTCCATCTCGCAGATTTTGGTTCCGGGCGGTTACTGCGACTTTCCCCGCTTCGTTCAAATTTTGCCGAGTGCACGTTTACCGTGCCAACTCAATTAGAATACCGTTTGTATTCTAATTATTTTCCGGGCGGGATCCATTTTCAATTGGAATTACATTTTATATACATCATTTTTTTAATATACTTTCAAAAGCACAACACCATTTATACATAAATATGGTTTACAAATGGCATGATCTCAGATTCATAAGGTTGTATCCGTCAATTTGGATTTTCAAATATTTGAAACCACTTTATGTTGAAATCCAATGTATGCATTCCTAGCTAACTGTCTCCAATTAATATGTGTTTCATGCGGGTTTTTTTTTACTTCTCAAACATGTATAATGTGTTTCACACACGCAACATATAGTGTAATCCCGTTTAGACATTAATTGCATATAAACCATGCATTGTTTGTAATTGAAGAATCTATGGATCACCAATATTGATAAACTATATAACATTACACGTGTGCCCAAATTCAAATGAATATGCATGTTTGATACACCAATTTGCGTGATGATATTATCGATGTCGTGATCTCTAGTTTAAATATTTGAATCCCCTTTAATCTAGATATTCGTCTCATATAGCTATCACTCATGCTTATATAGGACTATCTCTCTAGACCTATACGCGTTCACCGTCTCTCAAGTATCTCTCGTGCTACCTGTATGTCGACAATGATCTTTTATCTTCGTAACACACTGACGGTACTCTCTCCCTCGACCTTCATCACTCTATCTCTCTCTAAGTATATCTCGCTCCCTGCTATGTGTCTCTAACTATGCTTCTCCATGTGGAATCTCTTTTTCCCACACAAACACAAAACTTTGTATCCCGGGGTCTCATTTCTCTCTACTATTCCCATGTGTGCCACTCGCACACCCCTCATACAGAGATGTCTTTGGCTCCTTAGATATGAGAACCTACGACTCTTCCTCATCAATATCTCCTTCTCACACACAACCACAAACTCTATCTCCCAGGGTCTCATATTTCTCCATTGTTCTCTTGTATGTCGCTCACACACACCCTCTCTCCCTAGAGATATCTTGCGTTCCCTCGCATGTCTCTCTAGCTATCACTCTCGTTGTGAAATATCTTTCTCTCTCGCAGACACAAAACTCCGTCTCTCTGGATCTCATTTCTCTCTGATATCTGTTTGTATGTGACTCACACGCACCCTCTCTCTATCTCTCTCACACCCACACAGATAACCCAGCCTTCTGATCCACTCGACTCCTATCTCTAACGCACACTAGCTAGCATCTTTATATTTCTATTTATTTGTTTCTCCATCAACCTTCTTTCTCGCCCTCACTCTTGATTCCTATCACGCACACTACATATGTTTCTCTCTACATGCAGTCAAGTGCCCTCTCACACACATATATAACTTCACCCTTCGAACCACCCGACGGTCATCTCCAACACCCAAACTAGCGGATGTCCCTCTAGCTAGCATCTCCATCTTCGTATCTATCTGTAGATTCTCCATCAACATTTCTTTCTCGCACGGAGTCTTGCTTCCTATCACCCACACTATATATGTCTCTCCATACATATGCATTTATAGGTTTGTCTCTTTTGCACAATTGTTGCGCCTCACTCCCTCTGCTCGCCATAGATGCATGCTCCAGCCCACGCCACTATCTCTTAAAGACAAAAACACATGCTCAATTGTCGGGACTTCTTCCATGCATTCTCACATTCATGCATATTGTCATACCGATCTGTCTCTCCCATGTCGTTGATCTTATGACTTATGTCTTCTTTCTTTTATCTCGATCATGCGCGTGCGCACACACACACACACACATCCCACGTATACATGTATACCTCTCACACATGCACGTTCAAGGTCTCTATGTCTCCATACGTAGTTAATTACCCTCAATCCTAACGCCACATCGAATCGTTCTCCTCTTTTGTGCACATAACTTCCGCCTAGATGGGTAAAACACACACTCACACTTAACAATCTCCTTCTAGCTACCCCCCCCCCGCCTCTCACTCTTCCCCTATATCCCCGAAACCAATAAGACCATCCCTTAGTTTAATTCCCGCCTACATGCACCATCGATATATAGTAGTTTTCCTCGGTGTCTCTCGAACAAACACGTTCTCTCAAAGTCGACTCCTCTCATGCATATAGGTCCTAATGCGTTTTTCGAGGCTAACTTTGACCAAACGTTAGAGAAATAATATATGACATGAAACTTACACAAAGCATACCTTCAATTTTGTATGTCAAAGGAGGTTCCAATAATATAATTTGCATAGTATACATCTCATGTGCTATTAATCTTGTCAATAGTCAAAGGTTGTCTTGAAAAACACATTAGGCCCTATATAGATGGAAGGAGGGAGTAGGTCCCATGCAAAAAATGAGAATAAAATTCAAACATCTGGGCATCATGGCTCGGTCGATAACATTGAGAAACTTGGTTTTAAAATCATGAAACTTGGCATGGTGTCATGTCATGGTAGTACCATGCCGTGGTAAAAAAAATTGGCCGAATAGGAACAAATTTTGGTATAAGCTTCTTGCAAATCGGAGCTTCTCTCAAGAAGGCTCGTGGTTCTGGGAGGGAACATGTCACCTTCGTGTGCATAATTCAAATTTGAAATACAAGCACAAGTTCCAGTGCACCAAAGTTGGTTGAAAAATCACATGTGTGTCCTCGGGTAAATTTCTAGGTTCCATGCAAGAAATGGGAATGAAATTCAAAATTCTGGGCATCGTGGCTGGGTTGGAAACATTGAGAAACTTAGTTTTTTAATTCCTGTAAATCCAAAACACGCATGAAAATAATGAAACTTGGCTTGGTGCCATGACATGGCACCAATATGCTGTGGTAAATTTGCAGTCCGATTTGCGAAGGCGCACACATTAACAATCAACAAAGTCATTTTGGAAGAAGTGTTGTCACATTACAATCGGAAACACAAGTATTATTGAAACTGTGGGCGTTCTACTTACTAGTACAATTTACGTGCCTCCACGCGTCCCCTTTTTTATTAGCTAGGAGGCGACATGCAGGGTAGCTATTTGAGTACGAGAGGCGTGCGATCAGACCCCTGCGCGTGCTTATCGGGAGGAGAGCCCTTTGACCTCCATCTGCCGTCCACCTCTCTCCCAAGGTCTCCATTAATGGCGCCCGAGCCTCTGTTTAATGGCGTGGCTATGTCTCACTCGACTGAGATTTAGGAGAGAAAAAAGAAAATCTGAAAGCACGGATCTTGATGTAAGATCCGACGGACCTATATAGCATCTACTGTGACTTATAGCAAGACTGATGAATATATAAGGACGATTAATTTTTTTTATCAAAGAAGGGCTTGCCCCTTTGGATTTTCATTACTGAAAACCACCACAATTCACAAGAAGTTCAGCACAACTCCTGCCTAACACGAAGGACTAAAAGCTACCAGATTGAAATTGCAACATCCCAAGAGGCCAACAAAGGCCAAACATCCGCGCTAGAACCCAACATTTCACAACCGACGACACAATCCACATCCTAAAACAATTATTACATGAAAAGAAACCAGGAAACTAGTCTCCACGGTGAGCGGCAAGGAGCTCTTTCGTGTCCTCAAGACGCTGCTTGAGAACATCCACGGATTCCTCCACCAGCCTTTGGTGCTCTCTGCGGAGCATGTCATTCTCGTCCATAAGTTTCTTCAACACGGCACTAGTCTCCTCCTGCAGGTCTGCACTTTGGACGATCTTCGGCCTGGAGCCTCTCATTGCCCTCCCTTAGTTGTCGGATGACACCGGTAGCCTGTTCAAACAAGGCTATCATGTCGTCCTACAACCTCGCCGAGCGGGAGATCCGATCCGTCTGGCTAGGGACGATCGCATGCATGCGCCTGTAACAGTGGTCGCGTGCCCGCGAGAAATTTTCCCAGGCCGCCGCGGCGCGGCGGGACATCTCTACTGCATTCGTGGCGCGGCGGGACATCTCTGCTGCTTCCGCGGCGCGGCCGGACCAGTCTGCTGCATCAACGGTGCGGCTGGACCTCCGTGCTGCTTCAGCGGCATGGCGGGACCTCTGCGTTGCTACTTGCGCGCGGCGGGACATGTCGGCTGCTCTCGCAGCGAGGCGGGACATCTCTCGTGCTTCTGCTTCCATGCTCGTCTCTCCCTGGTGGCAATCTCTCGACCCAGAACTCACTCTGGCCATGGCAGACGCAAGGGAAGGATGCTGAATGACTTGTTTGTTTTTGTCGATGAGGAGTTGAGGAGGAATGTGCAGTCATCTTGGCATACTAGTATTTATAACCGACTACTAATACGCTCCTAAGTGGGAAACCGTTTAGTTTGTGATCGGTGTGAACAGGTTTGCAACTCAATATAGCGTGGAGTAATTTGGAATGTGACGAGAGGCAAGCTCAAAATTTATTGACGGTTCTAGTTTCGGAGTGCAGCACTATTCCCGTATGGAGTACTTCTTTTTCTACTCCCTCCTTTCCGGTTTTATAGGGCTTATCTCAAAATTTTAGGTTTTCCATTTTATAAGGCTCAATTTGGTTGTCCCCAACACATGTTCAGATTCCAAGGTGCATTAAATCATTGCATGCAAGCATTAAGAGAAAATTGACCAATGCATGTACTTTATGCATGCATGCATTGCAATTAATGCATTAAACCTATCTCTCGGGACTTCTCGCACGCACCATCGTGCCACCCACAAAAACTTGTACTCTGAGTTTAGTAGTACGTTATACAGGAAGAGAAGAGGTGCACGCATGCACTCGTCCTCTCACACACGCGTCTATTTTTTCTCGAAAAGGAGGATGATGAACCCCGGCCTCTGCATCTGGGAGTCACACACGCAAATTACTGAAATATATCGAGTGTAGTGCTTTGATGTGTAGCGTCAACTCGTACATCAACGAGAAGTTTGATTATCCTCTCCCTCGCGGACTTAACTGCACATGCCTTTGGCTGTATGACAGGTTGGCCACACACCTGTAGGGCCCACCTGTCATACACGCAAAGGCAGGAGCGTCCCTCCCTCGCCCAGCGTGGTGGCTGGCAAGACTAGGAGAAGCTTTCGCTACACGCTCTCCCTCCCACACGCGGTGGACATGCAGTAGTTCAATCGGTGTCAGATGGCCAGAAGCGTACTGTAGTACTCCTCCAGTGCAGTAGTATTCCATCATTGTTCGAATTCCCGAAGAGGCAAAGAGCCAAGCGTAGCCCGGACGCTCGTGTGGCAGTTTCGTGTGTATAGTAGTCTAGGATAGCATGTACCATGCGTGTAAGCTTAAAATCGTTGGGGTCGGCTCCATGCTATGTGGCCGTCTCGAAGTTTTTAACAAAAATTAAAATAGTCTTTTGGTCCTACCCGAAAACTGCCGCGCGTACTGCCCGGGAAAAGTCCCGCCCTCAGCTTTTAACTATGCAAAGACAGTTCGAGCTTGTTCGTTCTATATAAATACAGTACTTACTGTATTTTTATTCACCCGTGGGGTTGTTCAATTAATGGAGGGGCAGGGAGCAAAAGTGAACAATACTATAGTACTACTAGTAGTAAGTAGGAGTCGTACAGTAGTCACCTTAAATAGAGAGTTCCTTTTCTTTAATGCCACGTACACAAATTGAAATGCTTGTTGTGGAGAGAAAAAAGATAATCACTCCACTATATATGGACGCAGGGGCCTGAGCGCTTGCTTTACTAGGGTTGCTCTCTTCATTCTCTCATCCTCTCCAGATATAAACAAGACAGCGGTAGCAACATTTTCTCTCTGCTCACCGCTGGTCACAGATCCGGTCTGATCCCTTTGGCCAGTGTGTGTAGAGGACTAAAAGGTGCACCGTTCACGCGGTCATCGCCGCCGAGGCAGGAAACCCACAGCTGCCGGAGGGGCCCGATCCTCTGCCCGTGTCATTCTCTCCAACACATGGCCGGCTCGGGAGGTCCTCCGACCCTTCTTCCTCCCTGCCGTATTGTCCGCGGATCCGACTTGCCGCCGCCGACATCCCGGTGACCCTCAGGTATAAGTTCTTCGAAAGCGGCCTTGCTCTACTGTCCCAGCTCCCCACGTGTCTGCATGTGCATCTTTTTCTACTCCCATCAGCTCTTCCAAAGCCACCTAAATTTTTAGTATTATTAGAGGTAAAGCTACTTCATGCATTCGAATCTAGGGCTTTGTTCAAACAACGAAGAAAGGGGGGAAAGTTGTAGCATGAATCTAGGACTTGATTCAAAGAGGAAATAATATGGTGAAAGTAGTAGAGACCGGATACCCAACCGGTCTCTTGGTTGAAAAGGGAAATAATGGGAAAATGCAGTACAAACTGGATAAGGAACAGATCTATTATTGGTTGAAAAAAGGATAGAAAGTGGTGGCTGGTGGACAAGTCAACAGAGTATGTCCAGGATTAGATTTGCTGCCATCACATAGTAAAAGGTCTCCGGGATTAGATTTGCTGCCCTCACATAGTAAAAGGTCTCAGGATTAGATTTGCTGCCCTCACATAGTAAAAGGTCTCAGGGATTAGATTTGCTGCCCTCACATAGTAAAAGGTCTCTAGGATTAGATTTGCTGCCCTCACATAGTACAATGGCACTCCTGTTGTTTTCCCCAGTATGATAAGTAAGTTGCTCCTTTACGCTGCTGAGTGTCCTGGTGTCCCCACAGTCCCATGCCCTTAAACCAACTCTTTAGCTGATGCTGATTTACTGTGTCTGGTAAACAAGCAATGCCACCATTAAAGTAATCCCATATTTGAGGAATCTCATTGTTGATCGTAATGCTTCTGGTAACATGAAGCATCGCTGACGTTTTAAAATTTCTATTGTCCTTGCGTGATTGCCATGAACATAATTAAGATGCTTCTTTTCATTTTGTATATGTTTCGTATATTCTTATTGACCAGCAACTGTTTACTTTCTATCTTTTTATGCAGATAGGGATATCCATTTCACCTTGTTGCTATTGTGACCTTTTGGTGAACTGCAGAAAACTCTTTTTTTGGAATGAGTGTCTTGTGCAGTTCAACTAAAATGTCACGTGGGCAACATCTCTCAATTTTGGTGGAACTGCACAAAATGGTGATTGGAGTTTCGAAAATCTCCGTCACGTTCTACTGGTAATCTCGTGCAACATTTTATTAGCCTTTGCAAGATGGAGCTGTCACTGTCACCACAATGGCACTTTATTTTAGTGGAACTGCACAAAAGGATAAGAAAATTATAGTTGCACCTTACATGAGCCGGACAGCCAACCTTAATGTTCCTCAATTTTAGTGCAACTACTAAAGAAGAACTTGCCAGCTCACAAGAGCAAGTACTTCTTGCTAGCTGAATGATGCAATCTTTGCTTCATTTCAGGTGAACTACAGAAAAAGGTGCATGAATTGAATCATGGAACTCCATGCCGACCTCATCCAAGTAGAGCTGGAGGTTGAGTTCAAGGAGTCCGCTATTAAATGGAAATCATACTCTCCTGTCTCCTTGTTTGTGCTGTGCAAACAGGAATACTCAACTATAGATATTGTGACGGTCAAGAGTATTCGCCAAGTTCTTCGATTGTATGACATGGATAGCCAAGATGGATTTATTCCCGATATTCACTTTATCAAAAGGCTCTAATGGGTTGGTTCTGAATCTTGCAAGCTGGGAATCAGTGAGATGTGTAGGCATCTTTGTTGTACTTATTATTTGGATCTTATTTGTTGGTTCTGAATCTTGCAAGCTGGGAATCAATGAGATGTGTAGGCATCTTTGTTGTACTTATTATTTGAATCTTATTTGTTGGTTCTGAATCTTGCAAGCTGGGAAACACGGCATGATGATGCAGAGGACAACAACCATAACAAACAGTTCAAACTTGGTAGTATTATCTCTTGTGAAAGTGCAACAAATGTGATGATCGTGTGCGTCCTGAGAATAATAATTCTAATTGTTGTGCATGTTGATCCTGTGGCACTGATAGAATGAGCGAATGCATTGCTTGTTTTAAGTACAAATTTCTATTAAAGCTAATTAAATTTAAGTAAAGTGACCACTAACTCCTGTTATTACAGTACCAATACAGACCTGCTCGTGAACCAACATGTGGCCGAGGGTGCATCTTCTGTCGGGCGTGCAACGGACGAGGGTGGGATAGTAACTGTTGTCGCCTCTACACACTCAGCTTACTGTTGAATCCAGTTCCCCAAGAGATGAAAAACGAACTGCTGCCGCCGCCTACACACTCGTTCACTCGAAGAGACTCCAATGGCGATCCGAGGGGTGAGCCTGCTGGATATGCACTTCAGCAAGGAGTTCCCCTTTGAGTTCTTCGTTCAGTCCTATGGCTGCATCAAGTTGAATGTGATGTACACCAACGATATGGACTCGGTGAAGCTCTGCCTCGCCTCAGTCCTATGGCTGCACCAGGTTCTGGACCATTCGCCCGTTTCATCGGCAGCGCCGACTGCACCTTCGCTACGGTGGAGAGAAGGAAGAACGCAATGATTCTGGTGCAACAAGCTTGTCGACATATAGAAGCAATACAAAATCATCAGCAATGGGCAGGAGAAGGACTTCGTGGTTGACCTCGCTGAGACCATCATCGACCCCTGATACGCCAACATGAAAGAAGACGACCTGAACACGTGGGAGGTACCTCTGAATCTAGCCTACATAACCTACACGGCCAAGGGCGCATACGCATGCTACAACATGTAAATGCAGATCTTGGACATGAGGGCGTGTCTGCTTCCCGTAACCGACGAGTACACGGACAGCCGCAGCGTCATGATCCAGCGTGCCAGGAAGGTCTAGATGTTGTACTTTATCTGTTTATAAGCACCTTTATCATGTGAGTGTTTCATGCATTAGCCTATGTGTCGTAATTATCTGTTTTGTCCGAAATATTTCTTTTAAGAACCCATTAACCTGATTGCTTTTTTAGTGGCAATTTGCTTATGTATGTAAACTAGTTCACTTGTCCATAAAAAAACTAGTTCACTCGGCTGCCGTGCTTTGAAATTCCTTCCTCCCAACATATTTCCCTCCTCGGGTGGACCCAGCAGGTCTCTGAATTTTCTCCCACTTTCTTTTTCGATGTAATCTGAGTTTTCTCCCAGTACTTTCCCCTAGAACCAACTCAATTGTCCCACGTCTAGCCTAAAAAATAATAATACCCCACGTACTATTAACTCATCAAATTAAAATGATATTTTATTTCGTAAGTTGAAAGTTTTACAAAATAATAATAATAATTGTTTATATATAACTTGGCAAGTTAACTCCTAGTGATTGCGTACATAAGCTTGCAAAGATTTTACTGACGTGCAATCATGTGTTTATGTTTTTATAACATTTCTCCGTCTAGCCCAACATGATATTTTCACCCAGCCCAGCAAGTCCGCGGCTTCGAGAAAAATGCAAATGGGATTTAAATGGGCTGCATAGATGCTACATCATTGTTTCACCCAGCCCACCAAATGGACTAAAAAAACAAATGGACTAACAGCTGGGTCCACGGCCACAGCCCAGTTTTTTTGTGATTTGCCAAGTAAGTCGCTTTGTCAGGCCTGTTGGGCTGCAAATCTTTCAAGATGAGGAGAGCTTTCATTCGGCTGGCCGAGAAAATGGCCCATCAGTAAGGAGAAATAGGTTGTACATTTTTAAAACACATCAAACCGGCAATTAGTTTCAAATATCTTTTTTTATTTCGAGATTTTAAATTACATTAATTTTTATGCATGGAGAATTTATTGGATTTTATATTGATATACATTTATTTTTAAAATCAGTTTGAATGTGAGTCGAAATTTCGGGATTAAAAACAGTTCGGACCGCACCGAAATATGCAAAATATCGTATAATTTTTTAACCGTGGCCACAATATGGGTTATGATGCTAACAAAAAGAATATGGGCTCCAAAAAAACATTAAGAATTAGCAAATGGGCCATATGTTGTTTTCCACAGATTTGAGGCTTTCCTAAAAAAAGGTTGACGCACAAGCAGTGACTGTTGGATGGCCATCCAACGGCTGTCGTGCTTCTTCAATCTCTGCTCTTCCTGCTCCAGCCGCTCAACCAGGCGCCGGCGGGACTTCCTGCTCCCTCCTCCCCGCGGCCGGCTCAGCTGCCGCGCAGGCCTCACCGCCCCACCATACTCCCATCGCTAGCCTAGCCATCCCTCTACTCACCCACACCTGCTGTTATTCTTCGGCGACGGCAGACGAACCAGTAAACCCTCATACAGTCGTACTCCCCTCCGCGTGGGAAACAACTGCCGAGTCTTCCCTGCCTCCGTGTCGTTCCCTTCCTAGGCCTCGCCGTCGTCCACCGCCCTGGTGCTCTCGGCGCGGCCTGGTCAACATGGTCAACGACCGACATGCATCTGAAGTGGACTTTACGTGGAGAGGCCGACAGCTGGGTCCACGGCTGCACGCAAGGAAATGCCTCCTTATTACGCGCAAAATAATGATTCCTCCACCTGACATCAGGGACCCACCTAAAGGGCCACTGTATTTCGCAAAAAAAACATTATCGCCGCTGATAGCTCGGACCCACCAGCTATATCTTCGCACGCAAGGAAGTGCCTACTTATTACGCACAAAAAAAATGAATACTCCCCCTGTTAGCTGGGACCCAGTATAGTGGCAGGCTGACTTGTGGGCCTACTAAGTTGACGGGGACGGAGGGCTTTGTTAACTTAGTCAATATGCATGATTCTAGCTCCAGTGACCGGACGATGTCCATCCAACGGCCGTAGTGCTTCTTCAACCTCTAGTCTTCTTGCTCCAGCCGCCCAAACCAGCGTCGGTTGTGCCTCGTGCTTCTGCCTCCCGTGGCCGGCTACGATGCGGCGGAGGCCTCACCGCCCCCTACTACACACACCGCTAGCCAGGCCATCCCTCTACTCACCCACACCCCCTATTATTCTGCGGCGACGGTAGCCTCACACCACAGCGAACTAGTGAACCCTCGTACTCCTGTACGTGTGGGCATCCACTACTGCGTCTTCCCCGGCTCCGCGTAGTTCCCTTCCTAGGCCTCGCCGTCATCCACCGCCCTGGTGCTCTCAGCGTGGCGTGGTCAACATGGTCAAGGAACGGCTTCCATCGGACATGAACTGTATGTGGAGAGGCTGACAGCTGGGTCCACGGCCGCAGCAAGGAAGTGCCTCCTTATTACGTGCAAAATAATTATTCCTCCACCTGACAGCGGGACCCACCGGACGGGCCACCGTATTTCGCAAAAAAAACATTTCCCCCTGACTGCTGGGACCCACCAGCTACATCTTCGCACGCAAGGAAGTGCATCCAGGCAAAAAACGATTCACCCCCTGACTGCTAGGACCGACCAGCTACATCTTCGCAGGCAAGGAAGTGCCTGACAGTCAGGACCCACCTGGTCGAAGCGTATGTAGCGTTGTCATTCTGGTCGGGAACGTGTATGTACATACTAGTCGATGTAGAGGCGCGCACGTGTCGTAGTAGAGGTGTGCACGTGTCGTAGTAGAGGCGCGCACGTAGCATTTACACGTACGTACAGCGGCCAGGGTGCAAGAAAGAAAATACGGCCACGTATGTGTACATACGGGAGGGGTCTCGAACGCCTAATCGCGCATACGTACGGCCAGGGCTCGTGTACATGGCTGGGTCGGAACGGAGAAACAGCGTCGTCGTCGTGTTCATGGGGAGGCAACGGAATGCGTCGTGTTCATGGGGAGGCAACGGAATGCGTCGTGTTCATGGGGAGGCAACGGAATGCGTCATATTCATCGGGAGGGCTTGGACGGAACAGGCGATGGAAACGAGGCCTGGTGTACCGCAGAACGGAGGAAACGGCCTTGTGTTCGACCGGCCACATTCGAAATGGGATCCTGTTCATCGGGAGGGGTCTGGTGTACCGCAAAACGGAGGAAACAGATCTCCTACGGTCGAACGGGGGTCCTGTTGATCGAGAGGGGTGTGGCGTACCGCAAAATGGAGGAAACGGACTTGTGTTGGAGCGCTACGGTCGAAACAGGGGTCCTGTTCATCGGAAGGGGCCCCCGCAACACTCGCTATTCATCCTATCGATCAGCTTCAGTTAGCAGCAGTAGCGAGGGAATCGCTCGATCGGGTTCAGTTAACAGCTATCGATCGATCGCTCGGGTTCAGTAACAAGTAGCCTGCAGTGCAATCGTTCGGGTTCAGTTAGAGCCCAACGCCTCGCTCGGGTTCAGTTAGAGCCAACGCCTCGCACACACGTGCGTACGTGTACGAGAGAAACACGCATCGCTCGGCCCTCGACTTCCTACCGTAGCCGGGAACTCCCCGAAATTTTCCGCCCCCTTGCTTCTACCACGGCTTTTTCCGTCATGGACGGCCCAAAGAATGTCATGCAGTTGCTTCTCCGGCCCGCCCAGGACGAAAAGCCCATTTTCTGTCATGATTTTTTGTCATAGAAATAGGAGCCCACCACATCTATGATGATACCGGGTTTTGTCACAATTACCGTCATAGAAGTGTCATATGTATGACAGAAAAAAAATTTGTTCGGCCCAAAATGTCACGGATGTGTCTTTTTTTGTAGTGAGAATTCTAATAAATTCCAAATCATGAATGGCTCTCTCAAAAGGTGTGTACAGCAAGGATGATTGTGGTAAACTAAAAACAAAGACTCAAATCATACAAGACGCTCCAAGAAAAACACATATCATGTGGTGAATAAAAATATAGCTCCAAGTAAAGTTACCGATAGAAGTAGACGAAAGAGGGGATGCCTTCCGGGGCATCCCCAAGATTTGGCTTTTAGGTGTCCTTAGATTATCTTGGGGGTGCCATGGGCATCCCCAATCTTAGTTTCTTGCAACTCTTTTTTCCATAATCCATCAAATCTTTACCTAAAACTTGAAAACTTCACAACACAAAACTCAAAATGGAAAATCTCGTGAGCTCCGTTAGCGAAAGAAAACAAAAGTCCACTTCAAGGTAATGTAATGAACTCATTATTTATTTATATTGGTGTTAAACCTACTGTATTAAAAATTCTCGATGGTTTATAAACTATTTACTAGCCATAGATTCATCAAATTAAGCAAACAACACATGAAAAACAGAATCTGTCAAAAACAGAACAGTCTGTAGTAATCTGTATCTAGCGCAAGATCTGGAACCCCAAAAATTCTAAAATAAATTTCTGGACGTGAGGAATTTATCTATTAATCATCTTCAAAAAGAATTAACTAAATATCTCTTTCCAAATAAAAATGGCAGCAGTTCTCATGAGCACTAAAGTTTCTGTTTTTTACAGCAAGATATCAAGACTTTCCCCAAGTCTTCCCAACGGTTCTACTTGGCACAAACACTAATTAAACACAAAAAACACAACCAAAACAGAGGCTAGGTAAATTATTTATTACCAAACAGAAGAAGAAAGCAAGGAATAAAAATAAAATTGGGTTGCCTCCCAACAAGCGCTATCGTTTAACTCCCTATCTAGGCATAAAAAGCAAGGATAGATCTAGGTATTGCCATAATAGTAAGATAGATCATTAAAACTCATTTCATATTCTCTACTTTTGGCAGAAAGTTTTCCTTGACTCAAGAAAAAATAATCAAAAGGGCTAAATTTAATGGGACAAAAGTCCCCAAGATCAACTTTAGGAGGTATAGGTTCCTCCTTCGGCCCTTCGTATTGCACAACCAATTCATCATTATAAGCATTCTTTTGACAGAATTTTGTGAGCCTATACTCAAGAGAGTATCCTAGCTAATTATTTCGAATAGCAAAATCATTATTAAGTTAAGGAAGTCTATCGATTAGAACATTGGTGGGAACCTTTTTTCTAAGGTTTTCATTAAAAGCAACATGATCTAGAGATTGAAAACGCATTATTTCCTCTTGATCAAATAGGATAGTTTCTATGGGAGGACGGCCAGCGTCCACCCTATAATGCGCAAAGATTTCTTTGGCCTCTCTTATTATAAATCTGAATTCATGAGCCAAAAAGATAGTAGC
Source organism: Triticum aestivum (assembly GCF_018294505.1). Classification (NCBI taxonomy): domain Eukaryota; kingdom Viridiplantae; phylum Streptophyta; class Magnoliopsida; order Poales; family Poaceae; genus Triticum; species Triticum aestivum. The sequence continues at coordinate 626,020,124 of NC_057812.1, read as the reverse complement.
GGCACGCTTGACAGAAGAATGCTCAATCTCTCTATCTATCTATCTATCTATCTATCTATCTATCTATATCTATCTATCTATCTATCTACCTATACTAATTACAGACTCCCTAAAAATTACCACGTTAATTAGAAATTAGAAACCGTTAATCTCTGATGGGACCGAATTATTACGGTGTAGATCTATCGATCTATGATTTACGTTAATCTTGCTGGGTGAAAAAAAACACTCACCCAAATCGGTTTTGCATTGCATCCGGTCACGAGAGTCTGCTTCATACACGGCTCCTAGGTAGCGATCTAAAATATAAAGGCATACATACGTATTGTACTTCAATGACAAGAAAACCTACAGATTAGATGCAAAGGAAGAGGCCGTCTCCCTCTCTCCATCTCTCCCCGAACCTCTTCTGCCCATTGGCTCGTGTTCCTCCTCCGTCTCCTTCGTCTCAGTACTCCCCCAACTCTCCATGGCCTATTCTAATGTAATTGATTTTTCCTTGTTAGAGTTGAAGTGGACGATCTATTAAGAATAAGGATACTGTATACGTGCATCTACAGGTCAATCGAGTCAGCTTTCCTCCAACGCCTCTTTTCTCTCCCACAATATAATGAGATTTTTTGTTTTGGTTTTTGGTCGATTTGAAGTGCACGTTCGATCAGGAGGCTATATCCTGGATGTTGAGGTCGAGCCAGCATTCTTGCTCTTTTCTCACCACGATCTAATGGAATTATTTTAGAGTTCAAGTGCAGGTTAGATCTGAAGGATGTGTATGTGCATGTTCAGGACCTTCAGGCTTCGGCTCAATTGATCATGCTTTCTACGTGTGCATCTCATCGAGGAACTACGTGATAGCGCGTCACGAAGGAATCAATCCAACTTGCGCCATCGTGCCGTTACTGCCGCTCTGCCAGTGATGTGCAACCAGTGCAACTCGGAGTATATTACCTTCACCGGTGCAAGAACCTACGAGCCTGTCGGCAACCATGTTCCTTTAATCTTGATTGAGGCCGCCGCTCCATCTTGCCTGACGCATGCGACTACCTGACTCACACTCCAAACCCTATTCAAGTTCATCTCCTGACCTAGACCTAAGAAGTCGGCTTGATCCATAACGTTTTATCAAGAAAAACTAGCTTTTTCCATGTCTATATTTCAGCACTTCTCTTTATCAGATTACATGTTTTGGGGAGTGGAGGAAAACCAGCTAGGAGCTCGGCATTGCCTAAAGTGGCACGCATGCAGTAAGTTTTTGTTAAACTGCATCTACATCAACCAGCCATGAGCCCGTTTACGTACATTGTTTATAGTAAGCTTTACGCAGATGTCTTCCAATGCTACCTGTTTTGTTAGTCAAAAGAGTTAGTTGACCGTTCCTATGAAGAGATTTTTGATTTTTTATGTTATTTCCTCTGAGTAAACGCTAATTGTTAGATTATCTGCATGGTACCATGGTATATATATATATTATACAATTCTGTCTTTCGGTCTTAAAAGCGTGATGCTTACATTTAAGTTTTACAAACTTAACAAATTTCTCAAAATTAATACAGTGCATAATCTTTTGGTAGATCAGTAGTAAGATTCTAAAACTGTTGCCCATGCAAAAATTGAACTAACGTTTTATCAAGAAAAACTAGCTTTTCCATGTCTATCTTTCAACACTTCTCTTCTCTTTATTAGATTATATGTTTTGGGGAGTGGAGGAGAAACAGCTAGGAGCTCGGCATCGCCTAAAGTGGCACCCATGTTGTAAGTTTTTTTTAAACTCCATCTACAAACTTAACAAATTTCGCAAAATTATTTCTAATACAGTGCATAATCTTTCATTGGTAGATCAGTAGTAAGATTCTAAAACTGTTTCCCATGCAAAAATTAAACTAAAATCAAGAAAAACTAGCTTTTTCCATGTCTATCTTTCAGCACTTCTCTTTATTAGATTACATGTTTTGGGGAGTGGAGGAAAACCAGCTAGGAGCTCGGCATTGCCTAAAGTGACACGCATGCAGTAAGTTTTTGTTAAACTGCATCTACATCAACTAGCCATGAGCCCGTTTACGTACATTGTTTATAGGAAGCTTTACGCAGATGTCTTCCAATGCTACCTGTTTTGTTAGTCAAAAGAGTTAGTTGACCGTTCCTACGAAGAGATTTTTGATTTTTTATGTTATTTCCTCTGAGTAAACGCTAATTGTTAGATTATCTGCATGGTACCATGGTATATATATATATTATACAATTCTGTCTTTCGGTCTTAAAAGCGTGATGCTTACATTTAAGTTTTACAAACTTAACAAATTTCTCAAAATTAATACAGTGCATAATCTTTTGGTAGATCAGTAGTAAGATTCTAAAACTGTTGCCCATGCAAAAATTGAACTAACGTTTTATCAAGAAAAACTAGCTTTTCCATGTCTATCTTTCAACACTTGTCTTCTCTTTATCATATTATATGTTTTGGGGCGTGGAGGAGAAACAGCTAGGAGCTCGCCATCGCCTAAAGTGGCACCCATGCTATAAGTTTTTCTAAATTGCATCTACAAACTTAACAAATTTCTCAAAATTATTTCTAATACAGTGCATAATCTTTCATTGGTAGATCAGTAGTAAGATTCTAAAAACGTTTCCCATGCAAAAATTAAACTAAATGTATCGCGTATTTAGTTATACAAGTACATGCACACAAGACGTACATTTATTGTACTCGAAAGAGGATCCAGATGTATGTTTTTGTAGTATTAAACATTGATCATCCAAAAAATTCCGGCAATTATAATCATTAAATTCATATTTCATAGGATTGTTATGCATGACCTTTTCTCTACAATTACAGTGTTCAGATTTTAGAGATGCTAGCTTTGTTAACATATTTTTAGCTATGATATCAACATGACCATTTAGTGAATTCGGTATTTGATACGGGGAGCTATGTGCATTGATAATCATCCAATATTGTAAGCTAAATATGTTTTTACCAAATTAGCAGATTAATGTGTTCCACTGTGCGCAGCTGAATGCTTAGAGTACATGCATGGCACTATATCTACTTCTGAAGACAGTATTCCAGACTAGGAACCATAAAAACTATCATGTGACCAAACTTAAGCACTCCATACTATTTGTAATTAAGTAGATTGCAAATATGATGTATAATCCTCATCAAAATTTTCAAGTGATTTTATCGACATCCAATATCAGGATGGTCGCTTTATTGATCACAATTTTGGTTTATGTAGGTATGGAATCTATTCACCTCTTTCCATAGGTTTCTACCTCTCTGAATGCCTCTTCCTATTTCCACATAATTAAATCATATTTTGTTGGGGAAAACCAATCTATATATCCGTTGTTTCTCTGTGCGATACACATGCTCTTACGTTTGTTTTTTGACTGATTCTACATTGTTTTCTTGCAATACTTACAAAACTCAAGTATAATTATTTGAAATTATCTAGTACATATTTTATATGTCCTCTTGCATAGTGGATTAATCCAGAACCCAAACTGATGACTAATATGGAACCTATATTGGGCTATTTCTCTGAAGAAGGCTAGGCGACCTGAACTTTTAGATTGGGTTCCAAAGAAGTTACTGAATGATCTTTCAGTTTCATACCAAGCTGAAATAATGTAGCACTATGACACTAATACTCTGCAGATTTCTACCGTACAACATGATTAAATTTAGTCTGTTACTACTACATACATGTAACCACTATATTGTTTTCTGTATGTAAATGACATGTACAGATGTCGTTGTGACTGAACCATCCATTTCCACATTACCAGCCCAAGACTTCCATCGTAACACTCTATAGGTATCCATCTACTGTCCTATATCTACACACAAGCTCCTCTAATAGATTGACTCCAATGACTGTGACCAATCATGTTTTTGTGGCCATGATGCAGACATTTTCTCTCACAAGAGCTCTTCTCAATACCTTTATATGATACATTTAGATGCTACTTTTCTTATAGATGTATTGGTTTCTGCTGCTTCCATTGACTGCTGCCTTACAGAGATCTGATGATTCGGTGGCTTGAATCGCTTATTTTGGAACGGAGGGAGTAGTTCATAAAAATCGATCTCATAATTACATAAATTTGTATCTATTACATTGATGCCCCTATATGTTTCCTTGACAGTTTCAACACAAGTTTGTTTCCTACATACATGGAGATTCATCATGGCCGCTTGCTGGAAATAGTAGCACAAACCTCATGTAATCAGTCACCATCAAGATATTTACAAATTATGTACGTAGCTATTTATGGATGATTATTGCAATTGGCATATTTCACGCAGTTAGTGCATACCTCACACTATGTCGAATATTTTTCTACAGATGGTCTCACTACTATTTCTTAAAGACGACCACGTTGTCCATCAGATCTTTCTCTTTCCATCCATAATACTCAATGTGGTCGATCATTTGATAAGTGATCTAAATGGATTAATTGATTAGAAGTGGAACCTGTATGGTGTTCTCATATCTGAGTCATGTTTCAGATCATGGATTTTGAGCTGGCACATGCTACCTCATGCTTGCACATATTAAATTCTATAGCATTTTCATGCAATAAAGGAGATTCAGAAGAAACAAGGTATATGATATTAATATACATATATTATCAGTTCAAAAAAATACATATATTATTAACAACTTCCAAATTTATATTAGGGATCTTGGCCAGTTCAATACTGGATGGTGTACTGTTGTTTTGTATTTCCGTTTTGTTAATTAAATATAACAACTTGTAAATTTATATCTGGGAACATGTGGCTCATGGACCATTCAATAGTAGATCATGGATGGTTGTTTCATATGCCTACTATGTCACTTAAATATTATGGAAATTGGCTCACAATACATACGATTGAAATTGAAGCATGCATGCATGGGTCTCTATTTCTACATCCTCCCTCGGTCTCAAAAGATAGCATATGAACTCATTTAAAAGTCAACTATTTTGATGTTTGACCAAGTATTTTATGAAAATAGAAAATTTTAGCATGGTCCCTCTTACCTCCCCTTTTGACACGAGAGATAAGAGTACATACTGGATCCGAACCATTGATTTGATTATGTAGTGGTCTGATTTACTTTTACCTTCTTACCTCCCATGTGAAAAGAGGGGATATGAGCGGGCATGTTAAAATTACTCTATGAAAATATAAACAACTACAATATTGAATAAATATATTATGAAAATATATCTACTGATGAATATAATGATATTGTTTATCTTCATATTATTGTGTAAACACTTGGTCAAACATGACCTTTTATAGGTTGTCACGTGTCAAGTTGAGTACTGGATAAAAGAAATAAAACTATCAATATTAGAATGTTAGAATTAAAAAGTTCCATTGTAAAAGCATATGTGACTTAAAACCTAATCATAAGTACATAGTTTGATCTATTGTATTTGCTCGGACCCCTTTAGAGAATATTAGTAAGATTCTACTGAAGTGCACTATATATTTTGATAATCAATTGTTGATATTGGCCATTCCTCTTCTTAGCTGCAAACATTTTGTAGGATCTAAGTAATTTTGTTATATTTTCCATTCCTTTGCTTAGATGTAATGGTCTAATATAGCGTGTTATTCTGAAATAGTATATGAATCATCACGATATACTTATTCAACAATGCTAGCCCGTGCAAGTGCACGGGGTTGACGACTAGTATTAGAAAATTCTAGGAAAATCCTTTGTATGCAAGGGTGCATGTGCATAAATTGCCTTTCAAGTTCAACTATAAGCATGGCAATAGCGTCCGCAAGACTATTAGTTCTATGAAGGATAGAACTACCCATAGAAGGTAAAGCACCGGCACAAGTAAAGAAATCTTGGATAACTCATTTTCCAATAATATTACCACTACCAATACGGAATTTTTTTCTATATAAGATAGGGGGTTCTTCAGCAGGAGCATCAGAATTTTTCATGATATTATTGTCCATATCGGCAATAGTTTCCCCAATTTCAGACATAACGGCAGAAAGTGCAACGGCCAAAGAGAGGCAAATTGAGAAAGAGAGGGAGGATACAGAGAGAGGGCGAATAAAACGGCAAGGGTCAAGTGGGGGAGAGGAAAACGAGAGGCAAATGGCAAATAATGTAATGCGGGAGATAAGGATTGTGATGGGTACTTGGTATGTTGACTTTTGCGTAGGCGCCAGAAATGGCTCGTTGTCGGAAGTCAAATCTTGACTTGCGCGAACCTCCCCAGCAACGGCGCCAGAAATTCTTCTTGCTACCTCTTGAGCACTGCGTTGGATTTCCCCAAAGAGGAAAGGATGATGCAGCAAAGTAGCGTAAGTATTTCCCTCAGTTTTTGAGAACCAAGGTATCAATCCAGTAGGAGGTTACGCGCACGTCCCCTAGTACCTGCACAAAGCAAATAACTCCTCGCAACCAACGCAACAAGGGGTTGTCAATCCCTTCACAGTCACTTACGAGAGTGAGATCTGATAGATATGATAAGATAATATTTTTTGGTATTTTTATGATGAAGATGCAAAGTAAAATAAAAGCAAAGTAAAAAAGCAAAGGAAATAACTAAGTATTGGAAGATTAATATGATGAAGATAGACCCAGGGCCATAGGTTTCACTAGTGGCTTCTCTCAAGAGCATAAGTATTTTACGGTGGGTGAACGTATTACTGTTGAGCAATTGACAGAATTGAGCATAGTTATGAGAATATCTAGGTATGATCATGTATATAGGCATCACGTCCGAGACAAGTAGACCGACTCCTGCCTGCATCTACTACTATTACTCCACTCATCGACCGCTATCCAGCATGCATCTAGAGTATTAAGTTCATGAAAACAGAGTAACACCTTAAGCAAGATGACATGATGTAGAGGGATAAATTCATGCAATATGATAAAAAACCATCTTGTTATCCTCGATGGCAACAATACAATATGTGCCTTGCTGCCCCTACTGTCACTGGGAAAGGACACCGCAAGATTGAACCCAAAGCTAAGCACTTCTCACATTGCAAGAAAGATCAATCTAGTAGGCCAAACCAAACTGATAATTCGAAGAGACTTGCAAAGATAACCCATCATACATAAAAGAATTCAGAGAAGATTCAAATATTGTTCATAGATAAACTTGATCATAAACCCACAATTCCTCGGTCTCAACAAACACACCGCAAAAAGAATATTACATCGAATAGATCTCCACAAGACAGAGGGGAGAACATTGTATTGAGATCCAAAAAGAGAGAAGAAGCCATCTAGCTAATAACTATGGACCCGAAGGTCTGAGGTAAACTACTCACACTTCATCGGAGAGGCTATGGTGTTGATGTAGAAGCCCTCCGTGATGGATGCCCCCTCCGGCAGAGCTCCAGAACAGGCCCCAAGATGGAATCTCGTGGATACAGGAAGTTACGGTGGTGGAATTAGTGTTTTGGCTCCGTATCTGATCGTTTGGGGTACGTAGGTATATATAGGAAGGAGTACGTCGGTGGAGCAACAGGGGGCCCACGAGGGTGGAGGGCGCGCCTGGGGGGGGGGGTAGGCGCGCCCCCTACCTCATGGCCTCCTCCTTTGTTCCTTGATGTACGGTCCAAGTCTCCTGGATCATGTTCGGTGAGAAAATCACGTTCCCGAAGGTTTCATTCCGTTTGGACTCTGTTTGATATTCCTTTTCTTCGAAACCCTAAAATAGGCAAAAAAACAATTCTGGGTTGGGCCTCCGGTTAATAGGTTAGTCCCAAAAATAATATAAAAGTGGATAATAAAGCCCAATAATGTCCAAAACAGTAGATAATATAGCATGGAGCAATCAAAAATTATAGATACGTTGGAGACGTATCACCCGGTTTAACTACCGTCGACGCCACCATGACACCAGACAACGCCACCATCCTGCGCTCGTCCATCATCACACGCCCACCGGCGAGACCCTGCTGCTCCATGCCACTGAGCCCCGCTGTTGTTGACATGCGAGATGCCATGCTGCTCCTCCGATGCGAAACACCACCTGCTGCCACTGGTCCCATCCCGTCCACTGGCAGTTCCTGAAACCGAGCATCCAAAAGCCCGAGGCGGCGCCTCCAAGAAGGGTATGACACACACAGTCCCACCGCCGCCCAATCTAAGGAGATTTAAGATTTTCACCTGGGCATGGGATCGGGATGGAGGGCAGGGACCTCGACGGCGCCTGCAAGTAGGAGAACGGTGACCCTGGTCCGGTGGGCGATGGAGGAGGGCCCGTCCCTCTTCCTCCCCAGCTCCCCTCCCCTCCGGCCCATCCCCCCGCCTCCGGCCACCCTAGTCCCCCGGCAGGCGCCGTCCACATCTGACGGCTCATTCTTCCGATGGCCACTGCTAGTGTCCGAGAGGATATTTTCCTCACTGAAATATGTAAGAATCCACTAAGAAACAAAATGGCTGGCGAATATTTGAGCAATTGCTTGTTTATATTCATTGTGGTATAATTTTTCAAGCAAGTGAAAGATGAGGATGTCATTAATCTCTTCCAAAAAGGAGATGGAAAGGAGTATTGTAATTTCCATTATTGTTTGTAATCTTTCTTAATTGTTAGAGATATTGGCACAATGCTGTTTTGCTACTTAATTTTGATGTATGATCATTGAGTCATTGCTGTTGCCATCTTATTATACATTTATTGTTCTATTATATTGCTTTGGCAAAACAAAATTATAGGAATACCCAAAAGCAAATACCTTGCTCCGCCACTCACACTTGACTCAATTTTTTGTTGACACATAAGCTAATTTTTTGCTGCCATACTCTTTTACTTTAGGGAATCTCCAACGCTGACACTCAAAATACCGGCATCCGATAGGACCGGATGGTCTGGACATGTTTCCTCATCCAATGTGGTACCCAATCCGTCCGCATAGCGGTCCATGCGTCCTTTCTATTGCAAACCGAAGCAAATAGGAGGGGTGCTTTGCAGGTGTCTGGACCGCTGCCACACACGCGTCCGACGCCGCAAACCTAGCCCAAACCCTCTCCATTGTATGTGCCCTTTCCCGCGCAAAGCGGTCAGCGCCACATTTATGCCGGTCAAGAGCGGACCTGACCTTTCACTAGAGCCGACATTGAAGCGACACGGCGGCAAGGAGCGCTGCCTACAACACATCCCAGTGCACGAGCCCTTCTCTCCGCATTCGAATGTCACCTGTCCGTTCACTTCCCTACATTAAACATGTGTGGCTGCCGACCTACTCCGGCGCCACCCGTCCGTCCATCTGTCTGCCAACATTAAACACCTCGCTGATTGGCCTGGCATTCAGACACAATTTAAACATGGCGTGGCACGCGGCAACAACTGCATCACACCTTCACTCCTGACCTCCTCCGTGCAACACGCCCACCATGGCCTCGAGCTCCAAAGCCCGGTGGGATAGCCACTTCGACGAACAAAAGAAGGAGCTCTCCGGCATAGCGGCCAGCTGGCTGGCCTGCCGAGCCAGCCGAATACAAGATGGCTTGCCGGTGAACTCTTTGGAAGGTAGTGATGAGGACAAGCCAACGGCGGCGAGCCCGCGCCACCGCCCTCACCGCTCCAGGCCAACATCACCATGGGCGAGGTGCGGGCGCACTTAGCCGACATGGTGATGGAGGAGCATAAGGCGGTGCTCCGGTAGGCGTAGGCCAACTAGAGGTACAACCTCCGGCTCCTCGATGAGCACCGGCTCGTGGAGGAGCAAATCTTCGGCATGGGCATCGAGGTGGATGTGGATGATCAGAAGGCGTTTCTCCTATCCTACCGCGCCGCCCACAAACTCCGTCGTGAGTGATGGTGGCTCCGTGTCCTCCGGGAGGAGAAAGAAGCTATGTCACGAAGGTCGATGCGGTGGGTGAAGGAATTTGACAGTGTCAACAATGACGTCGCCCGCTACGCGTTACTTGTGTCCCGCCGCCAAGGCGACGATGCTGGCCCATCCAAGGCTATCGCTGATAGAGAGAAAGAGTAGAATATGGGATGATGCGGGTGCTTGAGTCCCAGGAAGGCCACTGCCATCATCGTGTCGGGCCTCACAGGTCACGACCTGCAAGCTTGCCCACTTTGCGGAGGTGAAGGCTGAAGGAAATATGCCCTAGAGACAATAATAAAGTTATTATTTATTTCCTTATATCATAAATGTTTATTATTCATGCTAGAATTGTATTAACTGGAAACTTAGTACATGTGTGAATACCTAGATAAACAAAGTGTCACTAGTTTGCCTCTAATTGACTAGCTCGTTGAATCAATGATGGTTATGTTTCCTAACCATAGACATGAGTTGTCATTTGATTAACGGGATCACATCATTAGAGAATGATGTGATTGAATTGACCCATCCGTTAGCTTAGCACGATGATCGTTTAGTTTGTTGCTATTGCTTTCTCCATAACTTATACATGTTCCTATGACTATGTGATCATGCAACTCCCGAATACCGGAGGAACACTTTGTGTGCTACCAAACAACACAATGTAACTGGGTGATTATAAAGGTGCTCTATGGGTGTCTCTGATGGTGTTTGTTGAGTTGGCATAGATCAAGATTAGGTATTTTCACTCTGATTGTCGGAGAGGTATCTCTGGGCCCTCTCGGTAATGTACATCATGTTGGGGAACGCGGTAATTTCAAAAAAAATCCTAAGCACATGCAAGATCATGGTGATGCATAGCAACGAGAGGGGAGAGTATTGTCTATGTACCCACGTAGACCGTAAGCGGAAGTGTTATGGCAACGGTTGATGTAGTCGTACGTCTTCACGATCAATCAATCCTAGTACCGAAAGTACGGCACCTCCGTGATCTACACACGTTCGCCTCGGTGACGTCCCACGAACTCACGATCCAGCAGAGTGTCGAGGGAGAGCTTTGTCAGCACGACGGTGTGATGACGGTGATGATGATGCTACCGGAATAGGGCTTCGCCTAAGCACCCCTACGATATGACCGAGGTGGATTATGGTGGAGGGGGGCACCGCACATGGCTAAGAGATCAATGATCAGCTTGTGTGTCTATGGGGTGCCCCCTGGCCACGTATATAAAGGATGGAAGGAGGAGGAGGCCGGCCCTCATAGGGCGCTCCCAAAGTGTGGAGTCCTACTAGGACTCCCTAGTCCTAGTAGGATTCCACCTCCCACATGGAATAGGAAAAAGGGAAGGGAGAAGGAGAAGGAAGGAAGGGGGCGCCCCCTTTCCCTAATCCAATTCGGACCAGTCCATGGGGAAGGGGCGCGGCCACCCTTGAGGCCTTTCTCTCTAGGCCCGTATGGCCCATTAAGGCCCAATACGAATTCTCGTAACTCTCCAGTACTCCAAAAAATACCCGAATCACTCGGAACCTTTCCGATGTCCAAATATAGCCTTCCAATATATCGATCGTTACGTCTCGACTATTTTGAGACTCCTCGTCATGTCCCCGATCTCATTCGGGACTCTGAACAAACTTCGGTCATCAAATCACATAACTCATAATACAAATTGTCACAAAACGTTAAGCGTGCGGACCCTACGGGTTCGAGAACTATGTAGACATGACCGAGACACGTTTCCGGTCAATACCAATAGCGGAACCTGGATGCTCATATTAGCTCCTACATATTCTACGAAGATCTTTATCGATCAAACCACATAACAACATACATTGTTCCTTTTGTCATCGGTATGTTACTTGCTCGAGATTCGATCGTCGATATCCTCATACCTAGTTCAATCTCGTTCCAGGCAAATCTCTGTACTTGTTCCGTAATGCATCATCCAGCAACTAACTCATTAGTCACAATGCTTGTAAGGCTTATAGTGATGTGCATTACCGAGAGGGCCCAGAGATACCTCTTCAATACACGGAGTGACAAATCCTAATCTTGATCTATGCCAACTCAATAAACACCATCGGAGACACTTGTAGAGCATCTTTATAATCACCCAGTTACATTGTGACATTTGATAGCTGATGACCCACAAGTATAGGGGATCTATCATATTCCTTTCGATAAGTAAGAGTGTCGAACCCAACGAGGAGCAGAAGGAAATGATAAGCGGTTTTCAGCAAGGTATTCTCTGCAAGTACTGAAATAAGTGGTAACAGATAGTTTTGTAATGAGATAATTTGTAACGAGCAACAAGTAACAAAAGTAAATAAAGTGCAGCAAGGTGGCCCAATCCTTTTTATAGCAAAGGACAAGCCTGGACAAGCTCTTATATAAGGAAAAGCGCTCCCGAGGACACATGGGAATATCGTCAAGCTAGTTTTCATCACGCTCATATGATTCACGTTCGGTACTTTGGTAATTTGATATGTGGGTGGACCGGTGCTTGGGTGCTGTTCTTACTTGAACAAGCATCCCACTTATGATTAACCTCTATTGCAAGCATCTGCAACTACAACAAAAGTATTAAGGTAAACCTAACCATAGCATGAAACATATGGATCCAAATCAGCCCCTTATGAAGCAACGCATAAACTAGGGTTTAAGCTTCTGTCACTCTAGCAACCCATCATCTACTTATTACTTCCCAATGCCTTCCTCTAGGCCCAAATAATGGCGAAGTGTTATGTAGTCGACGTTCACATAACACCACTAGAGGCTAGACAACATACATCTCATCAAAATATCGAAAGAATACCAAATTCACATGACTACTAATAGCAAGACTTCTCCCTTGTCCTCAGGAGCAAACGTAACTACTCACAAAGCATAAACATGTTCATAATCAGAGGGGTATTAATATGCATAAAGGATCTGAACATATGATCTTACACCAATTAAACCAACTAGCATCAACTACAAGGAGTAATTAACACTACTAGAAACCTACTAGCACCAATCCCGGACTTGAAGACAAGAATCGGGTACAAGAGATGAAGTAGGGTTTTGAGATGAGATGGTGCTGATGAAGATGTTGATGGAGATTGCCCTCTCCCGATGAGAGGAGCATCGGTGATGACGATGGCGATGATTTCCCCCTCCGGGAGGGAAGTTTCCCTGGCAGAACAGCTCTGCCAGAGCTCTAGATTGGATCCGCCAAGGTTCCTCCTCATGGAGGCGGAGTTTTGTCCTGAAAGGTTGCTTCTTATTTTTTTTCTCGACGAAAGACTTCATATAGGAGAAGATGGTCATCAGAGAGCCACCAAGGGGCCCACGAGGCAGGGAGCGCGCCCTAGGGGGGCGCCCCCACCCTCGTGAGAAGGGTGTGGGCCCCCTGGTCTTCATCTTTGGCGAGGATTTTTCATTATTTATTATAAGGTGTTCCGTGGAGTTTCAGGACTTTTGGAGTTGTGCAGAATAGGTCTCTAATATTTGCTCCTTTTCCAGCCCAGAATTCCAGCTGCCGGCATTCTCCCTCCTTATGTAAACCTTGTAAAATAAGAGAGAATAGCCATAAGTATTGTGGCATAATGTGAAATAACAGCCCATAATTCAATAAATATCGATATAAAATCATGATGCAAAATGGACGTATCAACTCCCCCAAGCTTAGACCTCGCTTGTCCTCAAGCGAAAAGCCAAAATCGAAAAATATGTCCACATGTTTAGAGATGAAGGTGTCGATAAAAATAAAATGTGGACATGAGGGCATCATGATCATCCTTATTACAGCAACTTATATAATTTTTTCATATGATCTCTAATGCTAGAGTAATAATTCAATCACAATATCAAGTATGAATCGTAAACTTCATTGAAAACTGACAAACTACAATCTCGGTCATTGAAACAATTGCAATTTATCATAACATAGGAAAGATTCAATGTATAAGAGCTTTTTAGCAAGTCCACATACTCAACTATCTTATAATCTTTCACAATTGTCGACACTCAGGCAATACTTATGGGTGTGGAGTTTTAATCGGACATAGAGAAAGATAGGGGCTTATAGTCTTGCCTCCCAATGTTTTACCTCAAGGGTAATGTCAACAGTAATAGTTCATGAAAACTCACATCCAATTAGCCATATATACCAGGATCTTTCCAACATATTGTGCTTGCCAAAGGAAACGTGTAAAAAGGAAGGGTGAAAATCACCATGACTCTTGCATAAGGTAGAAGATAATGATAAAAGATAGGCCCTTCGCAGAGGGAGCAGAGGTTGCCATGCGCTTTTATGGTTTGATGCACAAAATATTAATGCGGAAGACGTCACTTTATATTGCCCCTTCTGATATGAACCTTTATTATGTAGTCCGTCGCTTTTATTACTTCCACATCACAAGATTGTATAATGCTTATTTCTCCCACACCAATCAATCATACATATTTAGAGAGAAATTTTTATTGCTTTGCACCGATGACAACTTACTTGAAGGATCTTATTCAATCCATAGGTAGATATGGTGGACTCTCATGGCAAAACTGGTTTAAGGGTATTTGGAAACACAAGTAGTATCTCTACTTGGTGCTGAGAATTTGGCTAGCATGAGGGGGAAAGGCAAGCTCAACATGTTGGAAGATCCAAGACAATATAATTTATCTCAGATGTAAGAAAACATAACCCATTACATTGTCTTCCTTGTCCAATGTCAACTATTTAACATGTCATATTTTAATGAGTGCTCACAATCATAAAAGATGTCCAAGATAGTATATCTATATGTGAAGACCTCTCTTTCTTTATTACTTCCTATTAATTGCAACGATGACCAAAACTATGCTTGTCAACTCTCAACAACTTTTATTCATCATACTTTTTCTATGTGAGCTCATTACTCTCCATGAGATCCATATGATCTCTTTGTTTCTTTTTATTTCTTTCTCTTTTCTTTTATTCACTTAGGATCATGGCAAAACAATCAAGCCCCTGACTCAACATTAATCTTTATTATATAGCTCACGGACTCAATTACATAGAAGGATAATAAAGCAAAACTCACAACTTGATCATGCCATAAACTTTATTCTACTAGATCAAAATACTACTAATAAGATCGAACTAAGGAAAACGGTAAAGATAAAAGTGATGGTGATACGATACCGGGGCACTCCCCCAAGCTTGGCAGTTGCCAAGTGAAGTGCCCATACCCATGTTATTATATCTCCTTGGTTGGTGAAGAAGGTGGAGGTGTTGTTGATGATGGATAGTCGCACATCGAGCATAGAAGGTCTTCTAACTTGCGGATGATGCCCTTGAGTGCGATGATATGCTCCTTCAACAAAATATTTTCACGTGTGAGATACTTATTTTGTATACGAGCCAACTCAATCATCTTGAAAGCTTCGATTTCTGTAGGGGTAAGAAGATTATGATCCAGTTGAAGGGTGTCTTCTATTGCTGGAACTTGGTCCTCCACGGCCTTCTTGATCCCTTCATCCTTGTTGATCTCCATAGGTTCTTCTCTCTTCAGCTCTATCTTCCTTAGCAAAGCATCGTTGCCCTCATGGTTAGAGGAGGAGGGAGATGACATAGTGCCTGGCCTTAACAACCCTGACAGAAAACAACTCGAAACAAAGACAGGAGATTTTTGCGTGATACGGGAGTCAAAACCTTCGGGAGAATATATATAGTGAATTTTTACCGACCAAAATACGTATCATGCAAGAAAACAGAGTCCGGAAGGCACACGAGGAGCTCACGAGGTAGGGGGTGCGCCCAGGGGGGTAGGGCGTGCCCTCCACCCTCGTAAGGCCCTCGTGTCCTTCCCGGACTGCTACTTAATTTTCTATTTTTCTAAATATTCCAAAACGGAGAAATATTGCCTTAAAAATTGTTTTGGAGTCGGTTTACTTACCGTACAACATACCTATTCCTTTTCGAAGTCTGAAACGTTCTGGAAAGTGTCCCTTATGTATTCCTCCGGGGTTACGGTTTCAATAATATTGGTTTCAACATTTATGGGATTACCTGAGATATAATGTTTGATTCTTTGACCGTTTACCACGTTCAGATTTGTGCCTTCGAAGTTGTTGATTTTTATGGCACCGGAACGATAGACCTCCTCGGTAACATAGGGTCCTTCCCATTTAGAGAGAAGTTTCCCTGCAAAAAAATCTTAAACGAGAGTTGTATAGCAATACATAATCACCTACATTAAACTCATGCTTTTGTATCCTTTTGTCATGCCATCTTTTAACCTTTTCTTTAAACAACTTGGCATTTTCATAAGCTTGGGTTCTCCATTCATCAAGTGAGCTAATATCAAATAACCTCTTTTCACCGGCAAGTTTGAAATCATAGTTGAGATCTTTAATAGCCCAATATGCCTTATGTTCTAGTTCGAGAGGTAAGTGACATGCTTTTCCATATACCATTTTATACCGAGACATACCCATAGGATTTTTATATGCAGTTCTATAGGCCCATAATGCATCATCAAGTTTCTTGGACCAATTCTTTCTAGACCTATTGACAGTCTTTTGCAAAATTAATTTGAGTTCTCTATTACTCAATTCTACTTGACCACTAGACTGTGGGTGATACGGAGATGCAATTCTATGGTTGACGTCATACTTAGCAAGCATTTTACGGAAAGCACCATGAATAAAATGTGAACCACCATCAGTCATTAAATATCTAGGGACTCCAAACCTCGGAAAAATAACTTCTTTAAGCATTTTAATAGAAGTGTTATGATCAGCACTACTAGTTGGAATAGCTTCTACCCACTTAGTAACATAATCAACAGCAACTAAAATATGTATATATCCATTAGAGGCAGGAAAAGGTCCCATATAATCAAAGCCCCAAACATCAAATGGTTCAATAACAAGTGAATAATTCATAGGCATTTCTTGACGTCTACTAATATTACCAATTCTTTGACATTCATCACAAGATAGGACAAACTTACGGGCATCTTTGAAGAGAGTAGGCCATTAAAAACCGGATTGCAATACCTTATGTGCAGTTCTATCTCCCGTGTGGTGTCCTCCATAAGTTTTGGAGTGGCACTTGCATAGGATCTGTTCCTGTTCATGCTCAGGTACACAACGTCTAATAACACCATCTACTCCTTTATAAAGATGTGGGTCATCCCAAAAGTAATGTCTCGAATCATAGAATAACTTTTTCTTTTGTTGGTATGTGATGCTAGGTGGTATAAATTTAGCAACTATGTAATTAGGATAATCAGCATAACAAGGGGTACTACAAGAAGTACTTATGACATTTAATTGTTCGTCAGGAAAGCTATCATCAATAGGTAGTGGGTCATCAAGAACATTCTTTAACCTAGATAGGTTGTCTGCAACGGGGTTCTCAGCTCCTTTTCTATCAACATATGCAAATCAAATTCTTGTAGCAAGATAACCCATCTAATAAGTCTAGGTTTAGCATCTTTCTTCTCCATAAGATATTTAATAGCAGCATGATCGATGTGGATAGTTACTTTAGAATCAACAATATAAGGTCTGAACTTATCCCAAGCAAATACAACTGCTAAAAGTTCTTTTTCAATAGTAGCATAATTTCTTTGAGCATTGTCTAGAGTCTTACTAGCATAATGGATAACATTTAATTTCTTATCAACTCTTTGCCCTAGAACAGCACCTACAGCATAATCGCTAGCATCAGACATAATTTCAAAGGGTAAATTCCAATTAGGTGGCTGAACAATAGGTGCAGAGACTAATGCTTTCTTAAGTATTTCAAATGCTTCTACACAATCATCATCAAAGACAAATGGTATATATTTTTGTAATAAATTAGTCAGAGGCCGAGAAATTTTTGAGAAGTCCTTAATGAACCTCCTATAAAATCCGGTGTGACCAAGGAAACTTCTTATACCTTTGATGTCCTTGGGACATGGCATCTTTTCAATAGCATCAACCTTGGCTTTATCAACTTCAATACCTCTTTAAGAAACTTTATGCCCCAAGACAATACCTTCATTAACCATAAAGTGGCAATTTTCCCAATTCAAGACAAGATTAGTTTCTTCACATCTCTGCAAAACTCGGTCAAGGTTGCTCAAGCAATCATGAAAAGAGGATCCATAGACGGAAAAGTCGTCCATGAAAACCTCACAAATATTTTCACAAAAGTCAGAGAATATAGCCATAATGCATCTTTGAAAGGTAGCAGGTGCATTACATAAACCAAAAGGCATACGTCTATAAGCAAAAGTACCAAAAGGGCATGTAAAAGTAGTCTTTGATTGATCTTTAGCCGACACAGGTATTTGAGAGAAACCAGAATAACCATCCAGAAAGCAGTAATGTGTATGTTTGCATAATCTTTCTAGCATTTGATTGATAAAAGGTAAGGGGTAATGATCTTTCTTAGTAGCCTTATTTAATTTGCGGAAATCAATTACCATCCTATAACCGGTAATAATTCTTTGTGGAATCAATTCATCTTTATCATTAGGAACAACAGTAATACCTCCCTTCTTAGGGACACAATGAACATGACTTACCTACTGACTATCAGCAACGGGATAAATTATACCTGCCTCCAGAAGCTTTAGTATTTCTTTTGTTACCACTTTTTCATTTTAGGATTCATACGTCGTTGAGGATCACGAACTGGTTTGGCATCTGCTTCCAAATTTATTTTATGTTGACATAGAGTGGGACTAACGCCCTTAAGATCATCAAGAGTACATCCAATAGCAGCACGGTGCTTCTTCAGAGTTTTCAATAATCCTTCTTCTTCATGCTCTGAAAGGTTAGCACTAATAATAACAGGATATATCTTCTTTTCATCAAGATAAGCATATTTAAGATTATCAGGCAACGGTTTAAGCTCAAACAAGGGATCACCCTTAGGTGGAGGAGGATCCCCTAGGATTTCAACAGGCAAATTGTGTTTTAGCATAGGTTCTTGTTTAAAGAATACTTCATCTATTTCCCTTCTTTCATTCATAAACATATCATTTTCATGGTCTAGCAAATATTGCTCTAAAGGATCACTAGGAGGTACGGCAATAGAAGCAAGACCAATAACTTCATCTTTACTAGGTAATTCTTCTTCACGGTGTTGTTTACTAAATTTAGAGAAATTAAAGTCATGAGTCATGTCGTCTAAGCCAATAGTAACAATATTCTTTTCGCAGTCTATCCTAGCATTAACTGTATTCAAGAAGGGTCTACCAAATATAATGGGACAAAAGCTATCTTGTGGGGAACCAAGAACAAGAAAATCAGTAGGATATTTAGTTTTCCCACACAAAACTTCAACATCTCTAACAATTCCCACTGCAGATATAGTATCTTTATTAGCAAGTTTAATTGTAACGTCAATTCCTTCTAACTCAGCAGGTGCAATTTCATGCTTAATTTCTTCGTATAAAGTATGCGGTATAACACTAGCACTAGCACCCATATCACATAAGCCATGATAAAAATGATCTCCTATTTTAATAGAAATAGCAGGCACGCCTGCCATAGGTCTATGTTTATCTTTAGCACAAGGTTTAGCAATTCTAGCAGTTTGACCGCAGAACTGAATAACATGCCCATCAACTCCTATTTTAACAGAAATAGCAGGCACGCCTGCCATAGGTCTATGTTTATCTTTAGCACAAGGTTTAGCAATTCTAGCAGTTTCACCGCAGAACTGAATAACATGCCCATCAATATTATCAGACAAGAGCTCTTTAACAATAGCAATATTAGGTTCAACTTTAACTTGCTTAGGAGGTGTATATGTTTTAATATTGCTTTTACGAACCACAGTTGAAGCTTTAGCATGATCCTTTATCCTAACAGGGAAAGGTGGTTTCTCAACATAGACTAGTAGAAAAAGGGTCAAACGTGAAGCACATTAGTGCCGGTTTGTATTTGAGCCGGCACTAATGTATACATTAGTGCCGGTTCCAACGGCTAGCCGGGCCGCTGTCATTAGTACCGGTTCGTGGCGAACCTTTAGCACCGGTTCGTGCCACGAACCGGTACTAATGAGAGTGGTGGCAGGATGTTGTCAGACTGGGGCCCCTCCAGCCCCTTTAGTACCGGTTCTTGGTACGAACCGGTACTAAAGGTCATCCTACATAAACCCTTCGTCCACCCGAGCTCGCTCTGTTCTTCCCCTTTCCCCTCTCCTCTCTATTCTTCCCCTCTTCCTCTCGAGCTCATCACACATTTTGCCCAAAATTTGTCAAGATTTGAAGGCCCCCATCCATTCAAATGATCACAAAGGTTAGCAACTTTGTCCTTTCATCTCTCATTGCTAGATTAGCTCTTGCAATGCTTTATATAGTGATTAATTTGTGAGTTTAGTAATTTGGGAGGATATATAAATATATGTGCTAGTACTTGATTTATATGCAATTTGAGGTCAAAAATAACACTTAGTTTGAATATGTAGGTGTGGTTTACTTAGTGCCTTCTAAATCTCCGTCGTAACCACCGTCGATCGCCCGCACCGTCCCATCGCCGGCACCACCTTGTGGTGAGCCTCTTGTTCATGAAATTTTATATAAAAATTGATGTTTGTGTGATTTGGATATATAGTTACTCGTATAATTATCTTACCCGTACGTTGTTTGTTATACATATAGTGCCATGGTTTTGATATCCGTCCCCGTCGGCCCTCGTCCTTGTTATGATTCGGATGTGGTACATATATTCTCTTTTAAAACTAGTTGCACTTAGTGTTTATGACAAATTATGCCCATCAAGTTGACATAGAAATTTTTTCTAGGAGGTATGTGAATCGGAAATTCCAACCGACCCTATTGTCGAGAGGTTAAATTTAGTTGAAAGAGAAAACGAGTACTTGAAAGAAAAATTGAAAAGAATTGAGGGGGATAAGATGGAATTGGAGTTGCATGTTGCCGATGTCGTCGATGATCACAATATCAAGATGGAGAAAATGCGCTTGAAGATTAGAAAGATTAGAAAAAATGCCATCGATAGTGAGGCTTGGTATCTTTATGCTGTTGGATCCATTGTTACCTTAGTTGTGATCTTGATCGTATTTGTTGTTGCATTTAACTGCTTTAGCTAGAGAGTTATTTGTTTGTTGCATTTAAGTGTTGTATGAACTTTATGTATGAACTTGTATTAATTTGGTCTATTCGGTGTTGTGTAATGAAGATGAGCCGGCAATGGATGTACGATGACCGATGCTCTCCCCAGTTCGTTGAGGGCGTGCATACTTTTCTGCTTGCGGCAGAGGCAAACAAGCAGGTGGATGGTTTTATGCCTTGTCCATGTGCTCGATGTAAGAATGGTCACAATTACTCTACGTCAAGAACCATTCACGTCCACCTGTTTAAGTCCGGTTTCATGCCCCACTATAATGTTTGGACCAAGCACGGAGAAAGAGGGGTTATGATGGAAGGCAATGAAGAAGAAGAGGACGACGACAGCTATCCTGGCCATGGGTTCCCTGAATACGATGATACAACAATGGGGGAAGAAGCTGAGCCGGTAATGCGGGAAGAAGCTGAGCCGGCAATGCGGGAAGAAGCTGAAGAAGAGGCATCAGATGAGCCCGTTGATGATCTAGGTCGGGCCATTGCCGATGCAAAGAGAAACTGCGCAAATGATTTGGAGAAGAAGTTGCAGCGCATGTTAGAGGATCACAAAAAATTATTGTACCCGAATTGCGTAGGTGACAAGAAAAAGCTGGGCACCACACTGGAATTGCTGCAATGGAAGGCAGAGAATGGTGTATCTGACAAGGGATTTGGAAAGTTGCTGGTTGTGACGCCCAGGTAATTAAGCTACAGTGAACCTCTGCTAATGATGCCACGTCACCTCGATTACTGTTCCTAATCACGTGTTAGTTCGAAACTGATTCAAATTCAAATTCAAAATCAACCAAAGAATAAAAGTTTTCAAATATTAAAACTAAAATGTTCGGAGTGAACCAAATATTGCATAGGTAATTATGGTGGAGAAAGCACACCTTTATAAAATGTTTAAACACTCTAAAATGAAAAAAAAAGTAACAATAATAATTATTTATATGCTTTCAAAATGTTAAACAATTTCAAAACTATTTTGTTTCGGTGCTAAGTGGTTTGTGGCTGTGGCTTAGTTTGCAAACTCTCTTTTGGTGCCACTGTAGTATCTTACTAAAATGAGAAATAAAAGAAAACACAAAAACAGAAAACAATACAAAAGAGAAAAAAAAAGAACTAAAACCTAAAGCTAACAGAAAAAAAAAATGGAAGACCCCCTCCCTGGCCGTGGCCCAACTGGACCAGCCCACTGGCCCAGACCGGCCCCCACTCCCCCATAACCCCACTAAACCGAAACCCTAACCCCCCACTCGCTCCACTCCCTCCCCCGATTCCCCTGGATCGGGGTCGATCCCCATCCCTCCTCACCCTCGCTCCTCTCGCTTCTCCCGAACCAGATCGGGAC
>NC_057812.1:625989475-625996918 GCF_018294505.1 Triticum aestivum | reverse complement strand
CCGGCTCCGGCCGCTCCGGCCGCCGCGGCCGACGACTCCCCTGACCGGTGCCCTGCTGCGTTGGGTCAGGGGCTCGGCCCGCTAACGGGCGCCCCGTAGCCTCCTGCACCCGCGCGCCCATGCGCCCACACCCGTTAAGGCCCCGTGGGGCCACTGACATGGGGGCCCCAGCCCCAGAACGTTTTATTAAAAAAAAGGAATTAAAAT
The DNA here is from genome assembly GCF_018294505.1 of Triticum aestivum. NCBI lineage: Eukaryota > Viridiplantae > Streptophyta > Magnoliopsida > Poales > Poaceae > Triticum > Triticum aestivum. The sequence goes on along the minus strand of NC_057812.1, from coordinate 625,996,711 downwards.
TAATAATAATAAAAATAATTAATTAATTAATTAATTAATTAAGGAATTAATTAAGTTAATTAATCCTAATTAGATTAATCAAATTAACTAATTAGTCTAATTAAACTGTGATTAGTTTAGCTAAAACCTGATTAGCCTAAACAGGGTATGACAGGTGGGCCCCGCTGGACCCACACGTCAGTTTGACCAGTCAACGCCCCTGTTGACTGCTGACATCATGCTGACGTCATGATGATGTCAGCAAACACTGTTTTGGATAAGGTTGGATTTAAATGAATAAATAAAATCAGAAAATGATTTAAATCTTTAGAAAAACATATCTTTTAATCCGTAACTCGGATGAAAATACTTTCTACATGAAACTTGCTCAGAACGACGAGACGAACCCGGATACGCAGCTCGTTCGTCCACCACACACCTCTAACATACCAAACACACAACTTTCCCCCTTTGGTTCATCTGTCCGAAAACGCGAAACCCCGGGAATACTTTCCCGGATGTTTCCCCCCATCGTCGGTATCACCTACTACCGCGATTGGGCACACCGAACACCGCGTATTGCCTTGATATATTATGTGGTGCTTTGTTTGCTCTGTATTCATTATTTCTTCCCCCTCTTCTCTCCGGTAGACTACGAGACCGACGCTGCTGCTGACCAGTTCGACTACGGAGTTGACGACCCCTCTCTCTTGCCAGAGCAACCAGGCAAGCCCCCCCCTTTGATCACCAGATATCGCCTACTCTTCTCTATACTGCTTGCATTAGAGTAGTGTAGCATGTTACTGCTTTCCGTTAATCCTATTCTGATGCATAGCCTGTCATTGTTGCTACAGTCATTGATAACTTACCCTCAATCCTAAATGCTTAGTATAGGATGCTAGTGTTCCATCAGTGACCCTACACTCTTGTCCGTCTGCCATGCTATACTACTGGGCTGTGATCACTTCGGGAGGTGATCACGGGCATATACTATATACTTTACACTGTTACATTACTGGTGATACTGTTTGGAGATGGGGGCTGAAGGGGCAGGTGGCTCCATCCAGGTAGTGGTGGGCCTGAGTTCCCGACGGCCCCCGACTGTTACTTTGTGGCGGAGCGGCAGGGCAGGTTGAGACCACCTAGGAGACAGGTGGGCCTGGCCCTGTTCGGCGTTCGCGGATACTTAACACGCTTAATGAGATCTTGGTATTTGATCTGAGTCGGCTACGAGCCTATACGCACTAACCATCTACGCGGGAGTAGTTATGGGTATCCCGACATCTTGGTATCAGCCGAAGCACTTCAGACGTCAGCGACGGAGCGGCGCGCACCGAATTGGACTGGAACGCCACTAGGCTAGGTCTGCTTTCGGCCGCGTACGCAACGTGCAGGTGTGCTATGGGCGATGGGCCCAGACCCCTGTGCGCTTAGGTTTAGACCGGCGTGCTGGCCTCTCTGTTTTGCATAGGTGGGGCTGCGACGTGTTGATCTTCCGCGGCCGGGCATGACCCAGGAAAGTGTGTCCGGCCAAATGGGATCGAGCGTGTTGGGTTATGTGGTGCACCCCTGCAGGGAAGTTAATCTATTCGAATAGCCGTGATCTTCGGTAACAGGATGACTTGGAGTTGTACCTTGACCTTATGACAACTAGAACCGGATACTTAATAAAACACACCCTTCCAAGTGCCAGATACAACCGGTGGTCGCTCTCTCTCAGGGATACGAGGAGGGGATCGCCGGGTAGGATTATGCTACTGGAGATGTTACTTGGAGATGCTACTTGGAGATGCTACTTGGAGGACTTCAATCTACTCTCTTTTACTTGATGCAAGACGGAGGCTGCCAGAAGCGTAGTCTTCGACAGGATTAGCTATCCCCCTCTTATTCTGGCATTCTGCAGTTCAGTCCACTGATATGGCCTCCTTACACATATACCCATGCATATGTAGTGTAGTTCCTTGCTTGCGAGTACTTTGGATGAGTACTCACGGTTGCTTTCTCCCCCCTTTTTCCCCTTTTCCTTTCTTTCTGGTTGTCGCAACCAGATGCTGGAGCCCTGGAGCCAGACGCCACCGTCGACGACGACCCCTACTACACCGGAGGTGCCCCTACTACGTGCAGCCCGCTGACGACGACCTGGAGTAGTTTAGGAAGATCCCAGGTAGGAGGCCTGCGCCTCTTTCGATCTATATCCCAGTTTGTGTTAGCCATCTTATGGCAACTTGTTTAACTTATGTCTGTACTCAGATATTGTTTCTTCCGCTGACTCGTCTATGATCGAGCACTTGTATTCGAGCCCTCGAGGCCCCTGGCTTGTATTATGATGCTTGTATGACTTATTTTATTTGTAGAGTTGTGTTGTGATATCTTCCCGTGAGTCCCTGATCTTGATCATACACGTTTGCGTGCATGATTAGTGTACGATTGAATCGGGGGCGTCACAAGTTGGTATCAGAGCCGACTGCCTGTAGGAATCCCCCTTCCAACTCCTTGGCCGAAGTAGTCTAAACTTTACAAAACTTTTACTAACATGGCTGTGCGGCCCATGGGCCCACGTCGCCATTGGGTGGTAGTAGGATCTTTTACTCCTCGACCTTTACTCTGGGATTCTGAACTCTCTTCTATTCGGGTTAAACGATTTTGCTAAAAACAAAACTAACTTTAGGTTCTCGCAAGTACTTTTCCCGGAGAGCCCCTCACTTCAGATGATCGCCTGCTACATCAGAAGATTTCGAAGATACTCTCTGATGTTCTCTCGAGACTTTGTGCCCATCACTTTTGCTATTCCTGACCACCGATAAATCCGTATGGATAACTACTTACACTTGCCATTCATACGATCATCCCCCATTGATCTTGTTATTACAAGATACCCCGAAGTTTCTTTACTGTTCCGAAAATACTTTGTGCCTACTGCCTAGCAGTTCTTTGCCACATGAATACCCCTTCAAATAAATCCTCGCACTTGTCGAGTATCCGCTCATCCCCAGTTGTTCATGTGTTTCACAAAAGTCTTCAAAATACTATTCGATCTTCCGAAAATCCTCTAGAGCCTTTGGCTCTTGAAATTCTTGCCTGCTTGCATTATGGTTAATCCCATAAGTCTCGTAGTCTTATTGACATTCCTTGTCATTATCATTTTGAGTCTGTTGACTCAATATGTTTGCGAATACACGCAATCATTATTGATCCTTATAAATTACCTTTCCGGCTGAGCTTCCATTCTTTTAACTGGAATTGGTTCTCGATCAATCCAATTGTCGTTGATTGTACCCTAAGGCTATTCAACTTGTCCATCCCTAAACAGAGCATTGCTTCTGATCCCTTGATTTGGAAATCATAATTCCTTTGCATTTGACAATTGAGTTAGTCAGTTGTTTCTATAATCTAATCTCCTTGCATTCTTCTTCCTCTAGTTGTGTACCGATACTCGTATCAGATCCTTTGTGGACCATCAAGTCCTTTGTTGGATTGTTATCCGACAGTGTCCTTCACATTTGATCACTTTGTGAGTTCTTCCCCTGATACATAATGCCTTTGTTAAGTTGTATCCTCTGCTTGGCCAACCATGCTCTGCCTTCGAGCTTGAGTTAATTATTTCTAAAGATTCTGGTATATGATTCCAAGAAGCCCCTATGGGTTGAACATATGCCTTCACTAAACCGTGTGAACCCGAAAGTTTTCACAAATCATACTCTTCTGGTGCTTCGCCAGATAAAATTTCAACACTGCAACTTCATCGAACGTGAGAAGTGAATGAAAGGTTATGCATTGGAGAAGTGGGAGTCGACCTTGAACTTGTGTTCATGCCCATGGACACGATGTAGATCTTATCATTAAAGCTTCTTTTAAATAAATTATTCCTTTGGTATAAGTTCATCTTATATCTAGGATCTGGCCTTTTGCAACCGTGGTTCCGACCATGATTGTTCTTCTTTGATCTCATTTCTCGGACAAGTTAAAACAATTGTCTTCTATGGATCAATACACCAGTCCCACCTTTACTTTGATCTTGTGTCGAGTATTACCCCCCTGGTATCTCGAGATTATCATGGAACTGCATAACTCCTTATGAGTTCTTCATCAAGTGCTACCTTCCCACTGATTCCAATTTTTCGCGAGCTCTGAGTTATTGAACAATCAAAGACACCGATAACTGAACCGAGTCCGCACTACGGTTCAACAACTCTTCGGTAAGCTTCTATAAGTACGAGTTTGTACCCGATCACGCCATTCCTAGCCTGTTTGGCTATATCATTGTCGTGACGATTCTAACGGTGCTACCTGGTCCTTATTCTCGGAGCACCAATTTTCGACGATGAACTAACCTTACGTCGATTTTTCCTCGTCATATCAATTCGCCTTGAACAACAAGCTTGGTTTCGAGTTTGTGTCGTACCTTTGGTTCCAATAACCTTTCACTTCATCATTACTTGACCTGATGTCGTCACCGATCGATTACATCTTCATGAACTCTCGCGACAAAGGTGTCGTGATCATCAACATTCTGAGCTCATCCAGGATATCAATTGAATTCATGATGAGAAATACCATCCTTGCCCTCGATGAATTGTATTATCGTCGACCACTTTATTGCCCTCCCACCAACACAAGCTTGTTCATGTTTGGTGTTATACCTTGAGTTCCTTGCTATCCAGCAATTGTTCTTCTTTACCTTGGAGTATTACCATCCTTTATGTTAAGAATGTTCTGAGATTTGTTCCACCTCTTGAGAATTCTTGACATAGAAATACTTCTCACCATCACCATTCTTTCTTGGTCCCCGTGTTAATACCAACAAGTGAACGGTGTTGTTTGGATTCTTTCCTTCTAGCAACCCTATCTCTTTGAAGTTAATGGTCGAAAGTTCATTCTTAGGCTATTGATTATTGCATCACCATTCTGACATTGGTCATGCAACCCAACCCATATTTCGGGCGCACCTTTCAACCAATGTTTAATTGTGTATGTTTTCCTCGAGCATACTTCCTTATATCATTTGATCTGACAAATGTTATCTCCTTGTTCACTAATTGTGGACACCCATCTTTTAGGAATCTCGGTGAATTGCCGTTGAGTTCACCAGACACCTCCTTGTCCTCTCCTTGGGTTAATGATGGACTCTTGATAACGGAAATCACTTCATAGTTCATTTCCCCGAGAATCTTACAATGTCATCTCGTCAATTTGCATTGCACCTTTTCTTCTCAGGTATCCTAAGTCTGAGGTATCCTGACACCAACCGGATCTGAATCTCGGTCAGATATGATGGTTGGGACATATCTCCAAGAGTTGTAACATTGATCTCTACGTGACCCGGTAACATGATGTCATGCCTAGCACCCCCCCCCCCTGGGTGGAGGACCTATCGTTATAATTTCTTTTGCAAGGACAACCTTTCTTCCTGAGGAAATTGTAAGACTTATTCTACAAGTTATTCCTGATGGATCCTTTGTGTTTCCAAAGTCTGATCTTCACCTGATGACCATGTCAATACTATCTCGAAGCATGTCTATGGTACTCCGAATTTCAACAAGACCATTTGAAGCCCAATGCTAAATGTTTCTTGCTCAATTACCCAAACACCGTTGTATGGGCAATGTCATGAAAATTCTCTCCCCTACCTAAAGAGTTTTCTACATTATATCCTGACATGGATATCATGCTCTGCTTGTCCTTGGGAAGGATATACCCTTGAAATATGTGTTTAAACATAATTTCCTTTCCATTGTTCTGTTTAATCTGATGATCATATTTCCTCCCATTGTTGGTTTAACCTTTCTTGTGAACTATATGATCTGAGCAGTAATATTCTCCTGCTTATGTAAACACCTCGTTGTACAATTCTGTCAGTAAGAACCTGTTACTTTTGTTGATGACATTCCGGTAACCACCGATGGACGAGAACTTCGCCTACTGGTCCGCCTCGTTCAACGAACAGGAAAATGGTTCTCTTCGTCCCTCGCCCTTGGTACCGACATTGCTGCCGACATAACTGACATGCTACTCTCTGACATGCCTTGCTATCGTGATCATACAAGATGTCAGCCCCCCCCCTTTTCTACTTTTAACCCACATGGTGGGCCCATAACCCACAGGTCCCAGGAATGAAACCTGACTCTCCCTGTACAACCTGTTGTCAAAGTTATTCCTCGTGCTTGACTTTGTATGTAATTCACGGGCCACTTGCTTGTTGATCTATTCTGGTATGGGACACAATACTTATTCCCGTTGCTCAGAACCCCTTTCGCACTCTGCTTCAGGCAATGAACGATTGCCTATCCGCTTGAAACTTCTTATTGCACCGTCTTACTTTGCTCTCGATAGGTGTAATTTGTTCAACTTGAGAGATACTCATATGTTCATTCTTGGGATACCCCCAGATGAATTTCCCTTATACCCTCCTATCATTGTAGAGCTGCCCCTTACCTATTCGTAAGTACGATGGAGTTCCCCGAAGAAAGGACGACAACTTCATCATGATGCTTTGGAATAAAGAATTGAAGACATCAACGAAAGGGATTAACTTCTTCAAGAAGATCCATAGAATAACCAGACCCCCCCTTACTCCACCGCTTAAATCTCGGGACGAGATTTCTTGTAGTGGAGGAGAATTGTGACGCCCGGGTAATTAAGCTACAGTGAACCTCTGCTAATGATGCCACGTCACCTCGATTACTGTTCCTAATCACGTGTTAGTTCGAAACTGATTCAAATTCAAATTCAAAATCAACCAAAGAATAAAAGTTTTCAAATATTAAAACTAAAATGTTCGGAGTGAACCAAATATTGCATAGGTAATTATGGTGGAGAAAGCACACCTTTATAAAATGTTTAAACACTCTAAAATGAAAAAAAAGTAACAATAATAATTATTTATATGCTTTCAAAATGTTAAACAATTTCAAAACTATTTTGTTTTGGTGCTAAGTGGTTTGTGGTTGTGGCTTAGTTTGCAAACTCTCTTTTGGTGCCACTGTAGTATCTTACTAAAATGAGAAATAAAAGAAAACACAAAAACAGAAAACAATACAAAAGAGAAAAAAAAGAACTAAAACCTAAAGCTAACAGAAAAAAAAATGGAAGACCCCCTCCCTGGGCCGTGGCCCAACTGGACCAGCCCACTGGCCCAGACCGGCCCCCACTCCCCCATAACCCCACTAAACCGAAACCCTAACCCCCCACTCGCTCCACTCCCTCCCCCGATTCCCCTGGATCGGGGTCGATCCCCATCCCTCCTCACCCTCGCTCCTC
>NC_057812.1:625987644-625989013 GCF_018294505.1 Triticum aestivum | reverse complement strand
CCTCCTTGCCGGAGAGGGGACGGATCCCGGGGGCCCTGCCGCGGATCCGGCCTCCCTCGCCGCCCGTCCATGACCACGCTGACGCGGGCCCCCGCCCGGAGCTACCTTGCCCCCGCCGCACGAGGACCGCGTCGCCGGACTGCCTCCTCGACGCCGTCGTCCCCGCCCTCTTCCTCATCCCCCACTGCCTAGCCCCTACGCGCCCCTCCCCGTGAGCACCTCTCCTCCTCCTCCCCGCGCTGTGCCTGAACGGCGCCCCGGCACGCGCCTAGCTCCGACCCAGCCCGATGTGTCAACGGGCGCGCTCGCGCCCGCCCCCGTCCGCACACACGCCCCGTTCCGGCCATGGACTCGCGGTGACCACCGCACCCGTGGCGCTCTTGCCTGCGTCGATGAGCCCCAACCGCGTTGCTGGCCCGCGCCGCGGCCAACCCCTCTCCATCGACGCCCGGCTCCGGCCGCTCCGGCCGCCGCGGCCGACGACTCCCCTGGCCGGTGCCCTGCTGCGTTGGGTCAGGGGCTCGGCCCGCTAACGGGCGCCCCGTAGCCTCCTGCACCCGCGCGCCCATGCGCCCACACCCGTTAAGGCCCCCTGGGGCCACTGACATGGGGGCCCCAGCCCCAGAACGTTTTATTAAAAAAAAGGAATTAAAATTAATAATAATAAAAATAATTAATTAATTAATTAATTAATTAATTAATTAAGGAATTAATTAAGTTAATTAATCCTAATTAGATTAATCAAATTAACTAATTAGTCTAATTAAACTGTGATTAGTTTAGCTAAAACCTGATTATCCTAAACAGGGTATGACAGGTGGGCCCCGCTGGACCCACACGTCAGTTTGACCAGTCAACGCCCCTGTTGACTGCTGACGTCATGATGACGTCAGCAAACACTGTTTTGGATAAGGTTGGATTTAAATGAATAAATAAAATCAGAAAATGATTTAAATCTTTAGAAAATCATATCTTTTAATCCGTAACTCGGATGAAAATACTTTCTACATGAAAGTTGCTCAGAACAACGAGACGAACCCGGATACGCAGCCCGTTCGTCCACCACACACCTCTAACATACCAAACACACAACTTTCCCCCTCCGGTTCATCTGTCCGAAAACGCGAAACCCCGGGAATACTTTCCCGGATGTTTCCCCCCATCGTCGGTATCACCTACTACCGCGATTGGGCACACCGAACACCGCGTATTGCCTTGATATATTTTGTGGTGCTTTGTTTGCTCTGTATTCATTATTTCTTCCCCCTCTTCTCTCCGGTAGACTACGAGACCGACGCTGCTGCTGACCAGTTCGACTACGGAGTTGACGACCCCTCTCTCTTGCCAGAGCAACCAGGCAAGCCCCCCC
>NC_057812.1:625982330-625986879 GCF_018294505.1 Triticum aestivum | reverse complement strand
ACTTGGAGTTGTACCTTGACCTTATGACAACTAGAACCGGATACTTAATAAAACACACCCTTCCAAGTGCCAGATACAACCGGTGGTCGCTCTCTCTCAGGGATACGAGGAGGGGATCGCCGGGTAGGATTATGCTACTGGAGATGTTACTTGGAGATGCTACTTGGAGATGCTACTTGGAGGACTTCAATCTACTCTCTTTTACTTGATGCAAGACGGAGGCTGCCAGAAGCGTAGTCTTCGACAGGATTAGCTATCCCCCTCTTATTCTGGCATTCTGCAGTTCAGTCCACTGATATGGCCTCCTTACACATATACCCATGCATATGTAGTGTAGTTCCTTGCTTGCGAGTACTTTGGATGAGTACTCACGGTTGCTTTCTCCCCCCTTTTTCCCCTTTTCCTTTCTTTCTGGTTGTCGCAACCAGATGCTGGAGCCCTGGAGCCAGACGCCACCGTCGACGACGACCCCTACTACACCGGAGGTGCCCCTACTACGTGCAGCCCGCTGACGACGACCTGGAGTAGTTTAGGAAGATCCTAGGCAGGAGGCCTGCGCCTCTTTCGATCTGTATCCCAGTTTGTGTTAGCCATCTTATGGCAACTTGTTTAACTTATGTCTGTACTCAGATATTGTTGCTTCCGCTGACTCGTCTATGATCGAGCACTTGTATTCGAGCCCTCGAGGCCCCTGGCTTGTATTATGATGCTTGTATGACTTATTTTATTTGTAGAGTTGTGTTGTGATATCTTCCCGTGAGTCCCTGATCTTGATCGTACACGTTTGCGTGCATGATTAGTGTACGATTGAATCGGGGGCGTCACACTGGTAATGATAAAGGATATGCTTCCAAAGGACAACGAATTGCCGAGAGTACGTACGAAGCAAAGAAGGTTGTCTGCCCTCTAGGGTTAGAGGTGCAGAAGATACATGCATGCCCTAATGATTGCATCCTCTACCGCGGTGAGTACGAGGATTTGAACGCTTGCCCGGTATGTGGTGCATTGCGCTATAAGATCAGCCGCGATGACCCTGGTGATGTCGAGGGCGAGCGCCCCAGGAAGAAGATTCCTGCCAAGGTGATGTGGTATGCTCCTATAATACCACGGTTGAAATGTTTGTTCCAAAACAAAGAGCATGCCAAGGCAATGCGATGGCACAGAGAAGACCGTAAGAAAGACGGAAAGTTGAGAGTACCCGCTGACGGGTCGCAGTGGACAAAAATCAAAAGAAAGTATGGGAAGGAGTTTGCAGATGACGCAAGGAGCGTATGGTTTGGTCTAAGAGCAGATGGCATTAATCCTTTTGGGGAGCAGGGCAGCAACTATAGCACCTGGCCTGTGACTCTATGTTTGTATAACCTTCCTCCTTGGTTATGGATGAAGCGGAAGTTCATTATGATGCCAGTGCTCATCCAAGGCCCTAAGCAACCCGGCAACGAGATTGATGTGTACCTAAGGCCATTAGTTGAAGAACTCTTACAACTATGGAATGGAACAGGTGTACGTGCGTGGGATGAGCACATGGGGGAAGAATTTGACCTAAAGGCGTTGCTGTTCGTGACCATCAATGATTGGCCTGCTCTCAGTAACCTTTCAGGACAGACAAACAAGGGATACCGCGCATGCACACACTGTTTGGACGATACTGAAAGTATATATTTCGCTAATTGTAAAAAGAATGTGTACCTGGGACATCGTCGATTTCTTCCGAGCAGGCATCCCGTAAGAAAGAAAGGCAAGCATTTCAAAGGTGAGGCAGATCACCGGACGAAGCCTCGCCACCGTACTGGTGCTGATGTATATGATATGGTCAAGAATTTGAAGGTGGTCTTTGGAAAGGGTCCTGGTGGACAACCTGTTCCGAATGACGCTGACGGACGCGCACCCATGTGGAAGAAGAAATCTATATTTTGGGACCTTCCCTATTGGAAAGATCTAGAGGTCCGCTCCGCAATCTACGTGATGCACGTGACGAAGAATCTTTGTGTGACCCTGCTTGGCTTCTTGGGCGTGTATGGGAAGACAAAAGATACACCTGAGGCATGAGAGGACCAGCAATGTATGCATGGAAAAGACGGCATACATCAGGGTCATGCAAGCTACGCTCTTACCAAAGAAGAGAAGGAAATCTTCTTTGAATGCCTGCTTAGTATTAAGGTACCGTCTGGCTTCTCGTCGAATATAAAGGGAATGATAAATATTCCAGAGAAAAAGTTCTAGAACCTAAAGTCTCATGACTGCCACGTGATTATGATGCAACTGCTTCCGGTTGCATTGAGGGGGCTTCTACCGGAAAACGTTCGATTAGCCATTGTGAAGCTATGTGCATTTCTCAATGCAATCTCGCAGAAGGCAATCGATCCAGAAATCATACCAAGGTTAGAGAATGATTTGGTGCAATGTCTTGTCTGTTTCGAGTTGGTGTTCCCACCATCCTTCTTCAACATCATGACGCACATCCTAGTTCACCTATGCGATGAGATTAACGTTTTGGGTCCTGTATTTCTACACAATATGTTCCCCTTTGAGAGGTTCATGGGATTCTTAAAGAAATATGTTCATAACCGTGCTAGGCCAGAAGGAAGCATCTCCCAGGGCCGTCAAAATGAGGAGGTCATTGAGTTTTGTATTGACTTTATTCCTGACCTTAAGCCGATTGGTGTTCCTGAATCGCGGCATAAGGGCAGACTGGATGGAAAAGGCACGCTAGGAGGGGAACAAATAATATGTATGGACGGACATTCTCTCACTGAAGCACACTACACAGTTCTACAGAATTCCGCCTTGGTGGCTCCGTATATGGATGAACACAAGAATTTGCTACGCTCCAAACACCCGGAGCGGTCTGATGACTGGATTACACGTGAACAAACCAGGAGTTTCGCCAGCTGGTTGCAGACACGTACCATGCATGACACCTCTATTGAAGATGACCTGTACTTGTTGTCCCAGTTACCATCTTCGAATATAATGACTTTCAAAGGGTACGAGATAAATGGTAATACATTTTACACGATCGCCCAAGATAAGAAGAGCACCAACCAAAACAGTGGTGTCCGCTTTGATGCAGAAACCAAGACGGGAAAGGAAACATATTATGGTTATATACAGGACATATGGGAACTTGACTATCGATGTGGTTTGAAGGTCCCTTTGTTTCGGTGCAAATGGGTCAATATGACACGAGGCGGGGTAACGGAAGACCCGCAGTACGGAATGACAACAGTGGATCTCAACAATCTTGCATATGCAGATGAACCATTCGTCCTAGCCAATGATGTGGCACAGGTTTTCGATGTGAAGGACATGTCTACCAAGCCAAGAAGAAGATAAGATAAGGAAGCGAATGCATCGTACGATGAGCCAAAGCGGCACATAGTTCTTTCTGGGAAGAGAAACATCGTGGGAGTGGATGACAAGATAGACAAGTCTGAAGATTATGAAAAGTTTGATGAAATTGCTCCATTCACAGTGAATATTGACCCGAGCATCCCATTAAATGATGAAGATTTTCCATGGTTACGGCGCAAAGGGACACACGCGAAGAAAAAGTTTCACACCCAAAGATCTGGGATGTGATCGGCTTCACTATCATCACTTTCTTCTGTGTTTCACACCCAGAAGGGAATCTCTGTAATAGTTAGGGTAGTTAATTATGTGTTTTGGCATTTGAAACGCGAAGAAATTTTATGTGCAAACAAATTGTTTCATGCCTTTACTGATTTTGAAAGTTAAGTTATTCACAAACTAGTGATTCACACTAATTTCAAATAATTCAAAATTTAAACTATTCAAATTTGAAAACTACGGGCACTAACAGAAAGTTTGTAATTTTTTGTACCTAAAGCAAAAATATTCACAAAGAAACTCTAAATACACAAAAATAACAACTCAAAAATAAATAAAGCAAAAAAAAATAAAAAAAGCCCGCCTACTAGGCCAAAGCGGCCGGCATACGACTAGAAACCCAACCTGTTGTTGGGCCAGGATGCAGGCCCGCAGAGGCCCAGTAGGCCAACAGGGCAGCATAGAACATGTAGGCCTAGTAGGCCTGCTTTGGAGAGGAGCTCGAGAGAGCTACCACACGGGGGTTTATAAATCAGTGCGGTCACCCCTCGGCTAGCGAGGTGGGACTAAACTTGCCGCACCGCACCTGCGCCAGCGCACCCCCTTTAGTACCGGGTCGTGGCACCAACCGGTACTAAAGGGGGGCCTTTAGTACTAGTTGGAGCCACCACCCGGTACTAAAGGGGGTCGCTTCCCGCCGCTTGGCCTGGCCAAAACAGGCCTTTAGTACCGGTTGGTGGCTCCAACCGGTACTAAAGGCCCCTCCTATATAAACAACACTTACGAAAATTTCAGTTTCTCATCTGCTTCTTCTCCTCTGCACCGTCGCCCGCCGCGCCCCCCGTAAGTCTCCATCCCTCGTCGCCGCCCCCGTCGCCGCCCCGTCCCCGTCATCGCTGCCCCGTTGTCCCCGTCCCCGTCGTCACCGCCGCCCCATCCCGGCCCGTCACGCGTCGTCCCCGTCCCCGTCGTCGCCGCC
>NC_057812.1:625964826-625981846 GCF_018294505.1 Triticum aestivum | reverse complement strand
TGTTAGAATTGTTAGAATAGTTAGAAATGTTAGAATTGTTAGAAATTTTTCTATTTTTTAGTTATAGAAATAGTTATAAAAAAATTAGAATTGTTAGAAATTTTTCTGTTTTTTAGAAACTGTTAGAAATTTTTCTGTTTTTTAGAAATAGTTAGAAATGTTAGAATTGTTAGAATAGTTAGGAATGTTAGAATTGTTAGAAATTTTTCTGTTTTTTAGTTATAGAAATAGTTATAAAAAAGTTAGAAATTTTTCTCTTTTTTTAGTTCTACAAATATTAGAAATGTTATAGAAATGTTAGTTATATAGAAATGTTAGAAATTTTAGTTATCAAAATCCAATCATTAAAAAAATGTTACTTTTTGTGGGCATATAGCTAGTATTTGTTCTCGATGATGCCCGGCCCGCATCCTCGCCGTTGACCCGTCCGCGACGACGTCCGACTGACCCATGTCTGGGACTGGGCTCCGCCGGGCTGGCACTGGGAGGTGCTGCCTGGAGGGGCGCGCCGCTTGATGAGAAACCCGGCCCCGGGTCCCGTCATTGACCCTGATCTCATTTGGTGGCGTTCGCGTGGGCCAGTTTCGATACGGAGGGAGCCGGCCCCGCCGGAGGTGGTACATCGCCGTGTCAGGGAGGAGGATGAGCACGTCCATCGCTACATGGTTGCGTTAGAGGGCGGCAGGTTCTCCAATACCTGGCAGTTTCTTCAGGGATCAAACTTCAGCTATGATCCTGTGAGGGTTCCTTCTCTTTGGGTGTCCACCACCCGCGCCGCAGGAACCGCGAGTGTCCTAGATTCTTCTGTAGTATTCTATCTTTATTAGCTACCTAGTCAGTGATGTACCCGATATATAATATTCAAGACGATGTATTCGAGATTATATATTATTCGAGACGATGTATTCGAGATTATATCTATTATTCGAGACGATGTATTCGAGATTATATCTATTATTCGAGACGATGTATTCGAGATTATATCTATTATTCGAGACGATGTATTCGAGATTATATCTATTATTCGAGACGATGTAATTTGAATACTAAATTGTTTTATATTCCTTTTGGCATAGTTAAATAAAAGCTATGGCGGACAATACCAACAGAGAGGGAGAACAGACCATGTTCGATATAATACGCGGGCCAGATGATGATCAAATGAAGAAGATTATGACGGCTCCGAATTTCTAAACAACACCGGAGAGGGTGATATGATATTTGATCGCGACGACCGAATTGATGAAGTCATGAACTACGATTATGACAACACCGGGGAGGTATATATATTTATATAAGCAGGCATCTAGTGATCATCACATGTTTTAAATGAGTTGAAGATATATTAACGAATCGATCTTTCTTCTTTTAGCCATTCGGATCGAGCAAATCTTCTTCAGGCAACAGGACGAAACGAGGCCCGAACAAAAAGTTGAAGGAGGGTGTAAAGTATAATATCGAGGCAATCAAACCTAATGGCGAACCATTAGCGCCTAAGAAGATTGCAGACAAGTTCGTTCGTCAGTGTGCAGTTCTTGTGAAGGACCAACTCCTGATATCCCTTCAAGAATGGAGAGAGCCAGCAAAGCCACGTCCAGATCTTACTTTTGTCGACGACAGACAAAAAATTCTGCTTTGGGATACTCTCATGGAACATTTCACCCTACCAGATCATTTCACAGAAGCAGATGTGCAGAAAGTCAAGGACGCTGTTCTTAGGAAGATGGCGGTTGCATTCAAGAACCACAAGAATCGTGAATGGGACAAGTACGTCAAGGGAGGAAGGAAGACTCCAGTATTCAAGGGAACACTAGAGAATCAAAGTGCTCATTGGGACGATTTCGTGAAATTCAAGGATTCAGAATTATCTAAGGAACGGTCAAGAATAAACAAGGCCAATGCCGCAAAAAAGGATAAGTTCCATAAGCTGGGGCCAGGTGGCTATGCGGTGGGAATGCCTAAGTGGGATAAGTCTGAGAAAGAGACGTTGGATGCAAATGTCACTCCAGAAACATTGAGCTGGCCCCCCAGGTGCAGGACTTGGTTCTATGCGCATGGGGGGAGTTGGACCCGAAGACAGGCAAAGTTTCCAAGAAGGCATGACTGGACGGAGCCGAAGATAAGCTACTTGTTGCAATAGAAGAGGCTCGATCCGGGTTGTTAGAGCCCAACAGAGAGAACGACGAGCTTACGCGTGCCCTGGGAAATCCTGAACACCCGGGAAGAACACGAGGCATGGGCGCTATTCCGTGGTATCAGGGGTTTTCCGATTGGAACGCCAACTACAGAACCCGTGCGAGAAAGAAGATTGCGGAGGAGAAGAAGAGGAAGATGGAGGAGGAGCAGAGGAAGCTCGACTATGAACGCCTTCAAGGCCTAGAATCAGCGCACGCGGACTTGGCAATCAAATTCCAGCGGCAGCAGGAGCAGATCGACTCACTTAGCCAGCAAAGGGGGTCTCAGCAGCTGCAGCAGCTAGCGGATGATCCAGCATTGGATACCACCGCCCCATCCATGCCGAGAAGCAGCATGGGTTCCGCCCCGTTTGACGCAATGCTGGATAGATACCCCGTGGAAGATATCGCGGAGAACACTAACTGCGAGCTACACTTCAAAATTAAGAACATATCCTTGAAGGTGGCGGACGGCGTTGCTTATACAAATTCCCCCGATGCAACCTTCCATTGCAACCCGATTCCAGCAGGCTATGCTCGTGTCGTCGTTGATGAGGTGGTGGACCAATATTCGGGGCTAGAGCTTGACATTCCTGGACGTGACGAGGAGCACACACTCAGAGATGCCAAACATCGTATCATCCTATGGAGAAAGGATTGCATCATCTTTCGAAGGCCACCGACACCGCGTCACCCGACTCCTCGTCGAAGTCCGCCACCGAGTTAGCAGAATCCCGCTCCTCCAAGTCCACCAACGCGTGAGGCCACTCCTCCTCCTCCAAGTCCGGCAAAGTGTCAGGCCACTCCTCCTCCAAGTCTGACACAGCGTCAGACGTCCACTCCTCCTCCAAGTCCAGCACAACCTCAGGCCACTACAAGTCCGGCACAGCTTCAGGCCACTCCTCCTCGTCCAACTCAGCCCCGTCAGTCGTCTCCGCCGCCTCAGCAATCGCAGAAGAGACACCCCGCAGCTATGGTGCGTAGCGGTATGAGTCGAGGTCATAGTACAGGAAGTACAGGCGGAGGCAAGCGATATAAATATGGTCCAAACCTCACTACTCCTCTTCCTGAGAGGGCTTACGACAGGACCGAGGAGCAAACCAATGCCATAGTGCGAGCAGAAGTCGACGCCCATTTTGGACCGAAACCGCCACCGCCGCCAAGGGAGAAAGTGCCTGTGGAAGTAGTTGACCACTTCATTCGTATGGCTCAACCACCAGCTCCTAAGCCTGTTGACACAGACTATGAGCGCCACATCAGGAAGTTACATCGACAACGTCTACAGAAGAAGGCGAGCTCGAGCTCGAGAAAACAACAAGCAGCTATAAAAAAATGCGGGAAAACCGTTACCCAGCTGGGAGAACAGGCGGCGCAATCGATCCCCCCGCTTGTTGTGCCATGAACAACACGTGACAGTACGCGCGCCCAATATTATTGTGGGCAAACAGTTTACGTTCCCGAGGTGGGCGATGTGGTAATAACCCAGGAGCATATAATGCAAGCTGAAACTCTCAACATCACTGTTGGACAACTCCTCGAGATTGAGGACATGCCTGTGCTTACAAAGGAGGAAATAAAACGGAAATATGCCCGGGGCCAACCTTTGGTCAAGCCAGAAGAGGTCAAGAAGCTCCCAACGAGAATGTATGAATTGCATCAATGGTACATGGACATTACCAAGAGATTCGATCGGGAGTCCCTCAAGGTGCAAGTCAAGAAGGATCATTACTACCATGAGAATGCTGTGACCGTTGAGTATTCTGAACTATTTCAGTTATACAATCAAGACGCACTTGACAAATCTATCGTCAGTTGCTATTGTCTGTAAGTGATTTCTTTCTGTAATTTAAGTCTCAAGCTAGCTATAGTGATCCTTTTGATCAATCATTACCTGTAATTATCCTCACTATATTCTTTTTTGTGGTATTATGCAGGATGAAGATGTATGAAATGAGAAAAGGTGGACGCTATGGCATTGGGTTCATTGACCCAAACACCGTTAATGAATACACATGGAAAATAAACAAGCATTATGAAAAGCAGGTAGAGGACAGCATGCTAGAGTTCTTGAAGCGCCTCAAATACAATGAAGATATACTACTTCCTTACAACTTCCAGTGAGTCACACTTTCTTGTACTACAAATTCTCTATTTTTGCCTACTGGCTAGCTACATGTTTTTGCTTACATATGCCCGCTTAATTAAGACATGCAAACGTGTGTGCATGCAGATTTCACTGGATCTTGTGTATCATTAAAGTTGACGCCGGAACAGTTCAAATACTGGACTCACTACTCAAAGCAAATAGTGACTATAACATCTTGTTTGGGATAGTCAACAGGTAATTTCAATCATTATTAACTATATATCTCGGCCTATTTAGTTCGTCATTTCATGATATGAACTATTTAATAACCCCTTTATTCATTTTCTTTGTCGGAGGGTAGGGCTTGGGCAAGGTTCATCAGCGTCACGGAAGGCGAATGGAAACGACAGCTGAAATGGTTTCGACCCAAGGTAAGTAATTAAGTAGTACTAGCTAGCTAGCTAGCTGCCATCTCTTTAATTATCATGCTTGATTAATTATTATCTGATCAAATTAAATTCCATTCTCGTAATAAAGGCCCTGAAGCAGGCGCAGGGGACTGATCTGTGTGCATTCTACGTTTGCGAGAACATTCGCATGATGGCGTCCAAAAGGAGCAGATCTCAAAGACAGGAATGGGTACGCTTGTCAGAACACTATTCACAATTTTTACACCATTATCGATATCTAGTTACACAACTAATACACATGCATATTGATCTCCTTCTTAACAGTTCAAAGAGGTGCGGGACAAGCTCTTAGAAACGGAGCGCGTAGAAGCACCTCAAGAGGAAATAGCGGGATTTTTGCTCGACCAGGTCATAAATCCGAAGGGAGAATACTATTACCCGCTACCGCCCCCATCGACCAGGTCATGAACCACTTCCAATTGTCATCGTGCTCTGAAGGCACCAATTAGGCTAATGCCACTGGCTCCGAAGGCAACATGCATATGTAGGAGAAATTGTACATAGCTATACATGTGTGTATGTGTGAATTAATATGGTGGTTTGTGAGACATTGATGATATGTATATGATTGGTTCTACTAGAAATTCTATTTATATATATATGCATAACGTGTACAATGTGTAGTATCGTAAAATATCAGCAAACGAAGAAGAATTAAAATGGAAAACACAAAATTAAATGAAAAAGAAATCATAAAACCAAAAAAAACCCAAACATTTTAGTACCGGTTGGTGTTACCAACCGGTACTAAAGGGCTCCCGGCCCCCGGAACTGGCTCGTGCCACGTGGTTGCCCTTTAGCACCGGTTCGTGCTGAACCGGTACTAAAGGGGGGGGGGGCTTTAGTGACCACACTTTAGTGCCGGTTATGGAACCGGCACTAAAGGGCCTTACGAACCGGTGCTATTGTCCGGTTCTGCACTAGTGATAACAATTAGGAACAATGGGATCATTATAAGTGACAGTCTTTTCTTCAACTTTAATAGGTGCAGCTACTTTTACTTCCATGGGAGGATGATATTTAAACCACTTCTCCTTAGGGAGATCAACATAAGTAGCAAAAGATTCACAGAAAGAAGCTACTATCTCAGAATCAAGTCCATACACTACAAAAAAATACACTTCCGTGATGATACGTGTTTGTCAAAGTAGGTCGCTTTTTTTGTCATGCATGTACATCCATGACAAATTTATGATAGAATCAAGATAGTCATACCTGTGCTATCGTAGAAGTGTTCCATGACATTACCAAAATTATCATCATGGAAGTGTCCACTTCCATGACGATAAATCGCGTGTCACAGAAGTGCTTTCGTCAAGGGTGACCGACACGTGGCATCCACCGTAACGGAACGCCGTTAAGCTATCGGGTCGAGTTTTGGATCCGATAACCCATTAACAGCCCCGACCAATGGGGATTTTCCACGTGTAAAATCATCATTGGCTAGAGGAAACACGTGTCGGCTCATCGTCGGGACAGATGTCATCCACTCACTGGACAGAAGGCGCTTATGATACGTCGACACGTGGCACGGCCCAACAAGTTTAAATGGGCCGGCCCAACTAGAGGCCCACAAGATTTTGCGGACCATAATGGGCCGGCCCAGCTAAAGGCCAATGAAATTTTGCAGACCATAATGGGCTGGCCCAGCTAAAGGCCCACAAGATTTTGCGAGCCATAATGGGCTTGCCAAGGTAAAGGACCACAAGATTTTTTTTTCCATAATGGGCCGGTCCAGGTAAAGGCCCACAAGATTCTTGCGGGTCATAATGGGTCGGCCCAGCTAAAGGCCCACGAGATTTCGCTGACATTAATGGGCCGGCCTAGCTGTAGGCTCACAAGATTTTGAGGACCCTAGTAGGCCAGCCCATTAACTGGCTGCCATGTTTTGGGCCAAATGCCGGCCCATATTTGATCTGGTCCATTAATGGCCTGCCACGCTTCGGGCCTAATAGTGGCCCATAGGAGATCCGGCCCGTTAAAAGCCTACCATGTTCTGGGCCAAATTACGGCCCAGATCAGGTCCGGCCCTTTAAGAGGCTTCGGGCTCAATTATGGCCCATATCAAATTCGGCCCGTCAACTAGAAACTATGCTTTTGGGCCCACTTGCTAAAGGCCCACTTAGTAATTCGGCCTGATATTAGTTTTGGCCTATTAAGGGCCCGTTTAACATTTCGGCCCTATATCAATTTCGGCATGTTAAAAGCCCATCATATAGTTGGGCCTAACTACAGCCCGGTTTGCATCCGGCCTGCTCGCAGCCGATATCTGATTGGGCCAAACAAGGACCCAGACAATTTTGGCCTGTTAAAAGCCCGTGATTTGATTCGCACAATCATAGGCCGGGGTTCATTTTGGGCTGCTGCGTAACTAGTAGGAATTAAGAACAAACCTACTCTATACAATAAAGAAATTATGACATAGTAACTAAGAATAAACCTACACTACACAATAAAGGATTTAAGGTATATTACATCCACTGGGCATCAAAGTTCGCCACCAGTGATCATAAAGCGCAGCGAAGAAGCAGATTACAAAAACTGGGCACCATTGCAGTGTAACAAAATAATACTGAACCGAGACCAGTTCCAAGACAGTTCAAGAAAGTTAGCCTTGCGGGGGAACTGCTGCACAAGCTGCTGAGCAAGGCTGTGAGACCAGCCTAGCATGTCGGTCATAGCTTCCAGGTGTAGCTGTTTAGCGATGAGGTTCTCATTGGTGTTCTCTGCAATCTTTCTTAGAGATAGGACTTCAAGTCGAAGTTGAGTTGCAGAATGCCTTTCTGCTAGAACTTGGGACTGAAGAAGTCGAACTGATTCAGACAACGAATTCTGTGAGCTTGTCTGACTGTTAGTCTCAAGTAACTTGAACACTGCATCAAGGCAAGACTTTGGGGTTGTCTCGCTATCTTCAAGATGTTTTGCCTTCTTTGCTGCAATATATGTTGGCTTTGTCTCACAGCCTTCAGCAGACTTGTGCATGCCATCAGGCATATCACCCTGAAACAAAGCAGAGAGATGACAGGTTTCGCACGTATATAAACAAAGATGATAACTATTCTGTCAATTCTATCCAATTTCAAATTAGAAAATAAAGAGTATGTTCAAAATATCAATAGCATAATTTGGCATTGTTCATAATGTAGGGAGCTTCACCACACTACTGGATTACCATGTAAACATAACAAGCATAGATGAAGGGCAAAGAAAATCATTGTATCTATTTTGGATAATATGCATGGCATGTTGTTCATATCACCAGCCACATCAGTAAGATAAAACAGGAGATGACAAGGTGCAAACGTGGGCTGCTTCACCACACACTGGATTATAGATCCACAAAAACAAGCATACATATAGGAAGTATTTAGTAATGTGCATGGTATGAATAAGGAATTTGGTTTTACAAGTAAAACTTAGAACTTACGGTTCTTATGAACATGCATTTTGGTAGAAACAGCAAACTAAACAGCAGTAAATGATAGGGAGCATGAGCAAATTAAACAGCAGTTGAGGATAAAGGCTTTAGAAGGACTGACTTACATTAACAGTTAACACCGGCTTTATAATGCCCTTCTCCATGGCAAGGGAAGGATAACTCAAGAATTTCAGCACAGAATCTTCTTCATAAACATTGCCTGTACTCTACATTTTGTAGAGAGTAATTATAGATATGATAATACTGGAAGGGATAGAGGATAATGAAGATAAGATGTAGATTGATGCTACATATTCAACTACCAATCCCTGGAAGTACAAGCGTTACAGGACAAAATGTACTGACAAGAGCAATGGGCTACACTTCTGCACTGGCATTGTCTGTGTATTCTACTTGTTGGTAAGATTAAATATAGATCTGATCTTTTTTAGTAAATGGTGGGCGAGGGAGATAAGATGCAGAATGCTACAAAATGAACCAATCCCTCTTCCCATAATACAAGAGTGTTTTGAACACTAGTGTACTGTACAAAACGTTCATATATTATGGGATGGAGGGAGTAGCTATTAATGTAAGTACAGTGATAGACCACGTTCAGTCCTTATAAGAGGACTACAGAGCTAAACCTCTTCAAAAGCATTGGGTTGATTCTAAATATATGTAAGAGTCCATACGAATCTTATAATGTCCACCAAATGGACGATTACGAGGCTAACATGCGCAGTGATTCTACATAATCAAACAGCTATGAAAGTAAGTATGGTCATATAGGGCAAGAGGTACTCACAAGAGCAATGCAGTGTGCAGTATTGTTGCGAGATTCTGTGGTCCCTTGAGAACGAATGTTCTTCTGCTAACAGTTTTCATACAAGTGAAACATTAAGGCAAATGCAAAAATGTAGTTCAAATTGTGATGTGGTATCATAGACAGTACCTTACACTGCAGCTGAGACCAATGTGTAACAAGATTATTCCAGTCACCGTCGAATAAATGTAGCACCGGAGACTTTATAGAAATTTCGTTCAAAGGCTTGCCATCGAAGTGTGCTTGCCTCAGGTAGGAACAATACTTCATCAATGAGTGCTTAAAAAGCGCAACCAACCCTTGCTCGTCATCACAATCCAGTTTGTGCCTTGCCTATTTAAAAGAATGAAATCTTCTGTCTTCTGTCAGCAGAAACATATGCAGTAATGACCATGAATAACATTAGTACATTACTTACGCGTAAGTTGCGGAGGAAGACTGGAAATTGTTCTGTGTCTGCGGTATAATCTTTCCATGAAGGAAAGATGCGCACAAAGTTCCTGACAACAACATAAGCTTCATCTTCTAAACTGGGAAGAAATGGAACATGGGTCCTATTTGCTGCAATTGGGGCTCTCTCTGGTTCGAAAAGTGATTTGGCAACTGGATTTGGTGTACTCTTTGCTGGAATGGGGGTTTTGCGTCGTACAGCTGGTGCTATGTCAACTGGCATAATCATATTGTTTGCTGCAGTTGGGGTCTGCTGAGTTGGGGCATCAGAAATGACCAATGTAGTAGGGCTAGAGTCTGTTAGAGTTGGGGTATTTTGTGGGTCGGGTGATATTGCAACTACACCTAATGGGCTATTTGATTTATTAGGTGCCACTAACTTTTCCAAATACTTTGCTTGTGCTCCTCCACGATCAGCAATCGCCCTCTTCCTTTTGAACGTTTGATACACAAGAACAGCATTTGAATGGATAAATATGGTATGATGACAGATGGAATATGTACTGAAAATGGATAGGCGGGGTGTATTCACATACACGATGTGTAAACTAAGCTAATGGCAGTTCAACAAAGTAGAAGCAATGCAAAGCATCAGTTGCAAGATATGTGCGAGCAATGTAACCTTGGAAAGTTAGAGCAAGTACCTTGATGGGTGAATAAGATCGGGCATCTTCCTCTGACTCCTCCACTAGGGAGCTACATTGACTTAGGTCTCCCTCTAGCTCAGAATCACTGTTAGGATCATATTCTGAGCATGAATCTGTAGGTGGAGAGTGTTTGCATTACATTGCATCTAGACTTGATTTCAGTCCCTTAATGCCAAGTTTGACAGCCATGGCATTGTTCTGCTTTATTCTTTTCATGCACGCAAGCTCATAATCATTATGATGCTGTTCAGAATCTGAGATTCATGAAAACATAAAAAGTAGTCAGATTATCTATGGAATGCATTGCGGTTTCAACTCGGAGAGTGTCTCCCTATAAACCCCTGCATATGCAAAGTTCACCTCCCCAACCGTGCTGACCAGACCACACACAGAGATACACACCCGAGCGGCGAACATGCATTTTCGAAACTAATTTAGGAACATTTAGCTGACCAATTAAACAACTCTATTTTAATAATATCATATTCGTATTTGAACAACTAAGCTTGTTTAGCTTGATGGGTGGAGCAGTGTTATTATGACACGAAGCATGTATTCTGATCGTATAGTGATCATAAAAGGGTTAAACTCTAAGAATATATTTTTTAGCAAAAGAGGGTTTCCCCTCTGATTTCTATTAAAGAAACCACCACGGAACCAACATGATCAATTAAATCCTAAGCATGACCAATTAAACCGTATTATGGCTGTGCCATGGCAGATTTGAAGCTGCAAACCGGAGAAATGATATTTAGCATCCATTGTTTGCTTCGAACTAAGAACTAAATTCTAAGAGCTGAAAAGAAAGTAGAGTAACCAAGTTAAGATCTATTTTCTGGTTGAGATCAAAAAGTTGAGGAGATATGAAGTACCACCTCTTTTGCGGTGCCGTGTAGGCATCGGGGGTGCGATGGCTGTCGGTGGTGTTGAAGCAGATCTGTGATAGTAGACGGGTGCATCGGGGGATAAGTCCCGTTGCGGTGGAAGAGAAGGTCGTGTGAGCGACCCCGACAAAGAGGACGACGGCGCCGATGAAGCGAGAGGACGCGATGCAAGGCTATTGGTCCGTCGCCGTGGATGAGAAACGTCCATCTCTAGCACTGGACGACGCGGTCTTGGTAGGCACTCCGGCATGGTGGAGGACGGTGGCGATGGATGTGGTGGAGGACGGCGGTGATGGATGGGGTGGCGGACGGAGGCTGGTGTGGGAATGGGGTGTTCTAGCGCGGACGGTGTATGAATGGGAAAATGGAGGGAGAGGTACGGGGAACCATGTTTTTGGGACGCGCCTGTCTGAAATATGGGAAAGTTACGAACTTATCCCCTGTTTCAAATTTGGACGTCTCGTCGGTTGGGGATAGGACGATAATCTCGCATCTCCCAAATATTTGCCGGTAACTATTTCGGGTGAGGAGAGGGTGTTTTGCCGCCCACGGTTGGCGCCCACGATGTATGAACAAGGCTGACAGGTGGGGCGGTTGTGTCACATCTGATGGAAGTTACACATCTGCCTCTATTTAAATAGCCTACATCTATTTCGGACGAGGAGAGGGTGTTTTGCCGCCCACCGTGTATGAATGGGGAATGGAGGGACAAACAGAGGTCTTTCGGACGAGCTTGAATCAAATGAGTTTTCCCGCCCATGTTTGACGCCCACCGTGTCGGAATGGGCTCAGAGGCGGTCGTGTCACGTCTAATTAAAGTTACTAACCTACCCCTATTTAGAGCAGTGGAAATCGGGCCGATGGATTGTCTGTGTAATGGGTAGACAGTAATTTCCATCTCCCAAACACTTGGCTCCGGACAGCCGATGTGGGAGTGGACATTTTGCTGTTTCTTTCGAATTTTGGGACAATAAGAATCCACATTTACCCTGGCAACTAAATTCGAATCCATTTTGTATTCCTATATGAATCTTTATAAATCATTCTATGTGTTTTTATATATCTTCAAAAGGACGACAAAGATGTATTCCACTGTCATATATGAATATGTTTACAAATGCCGATACTCAAATTCAGAAACTAGAATCCAGTTTAAGGTGAATTCGAATATTTGGAACACTTCATGTCCAACTCAAATGTCACACGCAGCATAATGTGTACTCCCATTTAGATATGTACACAAGCGATGTATCAAGATTCAAATACCGAGTCAATCAACCAAGAATGTACGGAACTAACAGACATATAAACACTTATAGAGGATATGGATCAATAATATCAACTAACATACATAAGCTAGCCTGCTGTACTTTTTTTGGCTACAACAGCATCCTTTTTTAGCCAGCATCTTGGCCCTTTCCGATGTGTGCCACTTATGGTCCATCTATACTACTATTGTTGAATGCACATTCAGCCCGATTGGCATATTTGTAGGTCTAGCACAGCAATCCAAATGAAATGTCTCCGAGTCTTATCAATTAATACAGACTTGTGCTCAAATAAAATTACAAACAAAAAAACAAAAAAAAACAATTATTACATGATCTCTAAAACAAATGGTTTGATTGATTACATGAACAGACAACACAAAGGTTATTCAACTATGGAAAGAACATTTCACCTATGATTTACCAAGTAGGAATTTAATTTCCTTTTTTCCTTCAGGACCTTAACAATCTGGTCAGTCTCAGCTTGCTTCGTTTTGAAATCCACCAAATATTTAATGGTTGTCTTGAGTACTTGTTGTGATTGTGTTGTTTGCTTCCTCAACATGTCAACTTCATCTCTAAGTGCAGAAGCAGAATCTCTTTCTACCACTAGTTTAGCCTCTAGAGCATCAGTAGTTGGCAATTCATAATGCACAATTGGGCCAGTGCCACTGCTATGGGATGATGCAATGTCCATGGGGACCTCGCTCTTTGATCTTAGGCCAACCTGTTTTGCCATTAAAGCTCCGATTGGATTCGGAAAAGTTGAAGTTAGCAAAACATCTCAACTGGGAGTTATAACAGCAAACCAGTTAAACAAATAAGGAATTAAAGAGTTTCAATTGGATGCTGAAAAGTAATTATTAACATCATTGTAACCCGTTGTTGCGGCAGCAAAGCAGTTAAACAAACAAGTAGATATTTAAGTTAAGGCAAACAGGTAATTCTTAACAGTAAGTATCAAACACATAGATAGGCGCAGTCTACAATATGATTAACAGGCTGTGCCATTATGTAATCAGTAGCAAACTAAATTAAGCCAAGCAATGTAATTGAACAATTTTGCAATAAGTGGCTAACTAAAATTTCGAGAAGCAGGTAACTAAACTTACGCTAGTTCTTTGTACAGGCACACTTCAACTTCTTTTTCGCTCACAAGGTTGTACGAAGGAGTCCATGGCATCAATTGCTTGGATACGCAGTCCCAGTACTTCTTTCTTCCCACACTGCATGGGTAAGTCGAATGGTTAATCTGGTAAGATGGTGCGTCCTTGATATGTTATATGAGGACGTGTAGTCAGACTAGTTGTAGCCAAATACATCACACTGGCTTTTATTGTATATTTCATGCGATTACTTTTGGCATATCGAGATCTAAGAAATCTACAATAGGATGAAAATACTGGCATCCTTCACATTATTGGCGAACTTAGTTCATAGAAACAAGCAATTCAACCATTCTGTGGGTAAATCAAAAGCGCCACTAGAATATTTTTCACTATCCAATCATACACACAAAAAGGGGCGACGCCACCATAGGGGCTGGGCTGGGCGGCCGCCTCAGGTGGCTGGAAAATGTGCACCTAGTTTGAGTCATCCAGGTTGGCCCACGCTAGTTTTGTTCATCCCAACGCACGAGCAGGCAATGTAAAAATGAAGAAAAATGTTTCAATTTGGATGGGCCAATAACATAAGTGCAAGGCAGGCCCTATAGCAGGCTCGCGGCCCAAATGAGCGCCTCCCATATCGATCGACAGCAGGAAAAATCTCAATTCATTCGCTCCAGCCTCCAGTCTAGTTCGCTCCTAACCTAGCCGCCGCTGGACAGACCGACACAGCACTTCCTCGCGCCCTCGTTGGAGGGCGGTCGCCGGGCTTCAAGCGAACGGAAGGACAAGAAGATGAAGATCCAACCCTGGGTGTAGCCTGCGTGGGAGGCAGCGGCGGCAGCACGGGCATGGCATCGATCTTGCGCAAATGGACAGTCGCAGCTTGCAAGAGTAGCATGCGCAACGAGCAGGTACATCACATCCATGATTATATCTAATTCAACTCTTCAATTTCTGGCCAATAGTTAAACCTAACGGTGTTGTAAAACTGCTTGTATGTAGGGAATCTACGAGAAAATGAAACCAATTTCTACTTATTTTATAACTCCCCCAATCAATACTAAACTGACTGAATCTGATGTATCTAATCAAGTTTCCGGTGCAAACATACAAGCTCATGTTGTTCTTGAGCCTGAAGTGTCTAATGAACAGACTGCTAATGAAGGATTTGATGCAAACATTTTAAATGCTCCTGGTGATGAACATATAGTGTCTAATGAGGGATCTAATGCAAGCATTTTGCAAGCTCATTGAAGGATTTAGTGTCTAATGATGATCTACAATGTTGAGAGAGACAGAGATTTGCAGGCATTGATGGCAAGCATATTATAGTGCATTTTCATAGCTCGACGAAACGTTGAGGCCATCTACCAGAAAGTCCCCGTATCATGACAACATAGCATAAATACTTTTCTAATCTGTTGTTTGAAACTATTGGCATACTTGTGCAGGATAGATATATTGATATGCAGTTTGCGCACTAGTTATACGTGCAATTACACTTCGATATTTTCAGCCAGAGAATGAATAATTCAAGCAGGTACAGACCATGTTTGTAGTCCTTGTACACCATGTTGCATTTTGTGTTTTTTGGTGCTTGCATCATTTAGTGTTTATAATCTGAACTACTTTGGATCATTAGCTGGTTTTCAAAGTGCATGTAGCTTCACATTTCTCAGGTTATGTTGATTTCCGGAGTGCAAGTTCCTTCGTATTTTTTAAGTTAAATGTTCGGCCCTGGTAACTTGAATTCATGGATCAGCCACTGCACACAAATCATACACGAGTGCCAGTACGAATTAAATGAAATGCAGGGACTTACGCTAGCTCATTGTACAGGCTCACTGTAGCTCTGCTTGCGCTTGGGATGTTCCATGTACAAGTCCATGTTACCACTTGCTTGGATGTGCAGGCCTTGTGCTCCTTGCATCCCCCTCTGCATTTTTGACACGGTAAATGGTTGATCAAATAAGAGGAATCGACCTTGATGTTGTACCGGAGGACAGATACTTACAAGGTTATACGGGTGTGCGGGATGTGTACCAGATCCCGTAGCGCCATCATGCTTCGCTAAAATATGGATTTGCTTGTTTCAGATGATATCTCTAGAAGAAATAAGAGTTAAGGTCAGAGTTGCATAGGCGTGTAAGCTAAGAGAGCAGTGAAACGATATCCAAACATCGTTGAAACAGTACACAAGGGAGTGATGTGTGGATACCTAGTTCGGGCCGGCATTTGGGCATGCTTGCCTAGCTAGAGTGCGGGTCACTTAAGAGCCGTTGAGGGTGATGCACTGGCGTTGGCTGGCCGCGCACGGATGCAGATCTTGAGTGGCAACAGAGCGCTACGATGCGGTGGACATGACCGTTGGTGAAGCCCCAACGGCCTCGGGGGGCGGAGGTGCGACGATGTGCTCGGTGAAGTAACCCCGGTGAGCTGGGAGACGGCGTCGGTGAAGCGCACCTGATGCGGTGGAACTCGATGTCTGTGAGGCACGTCGATTGAGGCTGCCGACGTTGTCGGTGGACCACGCGGTGCGGTGGACGAGGGCGTAGATGAGGTAGCTCCGGTGCGGTGATGAAGCACGGTCGTCGTCTTTGTCGTCGTCGTCCGGCACAGAGGTGGGGAACGGTGGGGAAAGAGACGAGACGAGGGGAGATTCGAGGGTTCGTGGAGAATTAGGGATTTGAGCAATCAGGGCGCGGAAGGGGACGGTGGAGAAGAGAGATTTTTCAGGGCTAGAATTGGGGCCGCTAGATATTTCAATCCGAAACATGGAAGTGCGAACTTATATTGTCGTCGTCCTTTTTTTTGGGGGGGGAGATGGGTGGTTGGGTGCTACGCGTCCGTCCGACACACGCGACCACTCCGACAGGACTATGCTTTGGTGCCTTAAGGCACCTGCCTTTGTGTCCATGATATATGGGCCCAACAGGTGGCTGGCCCACATGTCAGTGACGCAAAGGCAGTTGCCTTTAAGGCACCGAAGCAGCATCCACCCCGACACGACCCTGCTTTGCCTGGTGCGCCTACATTTGAGAATGCAAACGAATCTTCTTTCATTTGCAAACGAATCTGTATGTATTACCATGCCCGTGTTTTGCTTGCAATAATTAGTCATTCAAAACGAGATACTCCATCCGTTCACTTTTGTAAGTCGTTTCAGACAACTTAAATTGAACTGTTTTGCACATTGTCTGAAATTTCTTCAAGGTCTTATAAAAGTGAATAGAGGGAGTACTATAAATTAATTAATGAGGAGTTATTTGAAAAAAAATCGAAATGGTACCCATGCTAACGTGGATTAGAGTGTGTGTCACATAATTAGTTACTTGAATTAGAGTGTGTGTCACGTAGTTAGTTATTTGAATTAGAGTGTGTGTCACGTAACGATCTCCAATTCTAACGTGGATTTCGCATTTCACTGTATCCATGCTACTTTTTTAATACAAATTCATATGTATATGATGAACACCATGGTAGTGAGAAAACTTTTGGATGGATTCAAACATATGACCTACAAAATAGCACAACAAACTGAGTCAATGTCAACTTTTCGAAACTTAGTATGGCACGAATTCGAAATAAATACCTGTATGCCTGGTCCTCGGTTCAAATCTTACAATGTACACTAAATTGAAACATCGATATTAAGTCTCGTACTATGTACATTCAAATGTTGTTTTCA
>NC_057812.1:625951750-625964518 GCF_018294505.1 Triticum aestivum | reverse complement strand
TAGGAAGCTATCGGTCTCCAACACACGTTCATTCTTTCTCTCCATGTTTCGATCTCTTAGTCTCTCAACTACACAACCCCTTTTTCCACTCTGTTACCAAATGTATTTACCTCACACACCCGCCATTGCACCTCATGCTGAGCTCTCTCTCTCTCCCCTCTCCCTCTCACCCTCTCGCGCTAAATACATGCACTGCCTATCTAGCCCCCCAACCTCTCGTGCATGCGCACGCACGCACGTTGTATATCTAGGTCACTCCCTCGAGACTGTCTCACTCTTTCTTCCACACGGCGGGCCACACTCGCTCAATCTCGCTCTCTTTATCTGAGTCTCATTTAACCTCGTTTTCTTTCACACACAAATTATATATCTCCTTGTTCGGGCCTGGATCGACACACTCTATACTCTCTCACGCAGATTGTCTATCTAGGTCAGTCCATCCAAGCCGCCACCACTCTTTCGACCTCATGGTGGGCCACGCTCACTCAATCTCTCTCTCTCTCTCTCTCTCTCTCTCCGTATGTCTCGATTGACCTCACTCTTTCTCGGACAAAAACGATATATCACCATGTTGAGCCCAATTCGACCTATTCATATTGTATACTCTCTCACGCACATCGTCTATCTAGGTCACTCTCTCCAACCCGTCTCACTCTTTCGATCGCACGGCGACCCTATGTGATCAGTTGACCTTGCTTCCTCTCACGCACAAAATATATCTACACGTCTGTGACTGGATCATCTCTCAAGCTCTATCTTACAGCCCTCACCCTTGCCAAAACGCTCAATCGGACAATATCTCTCCAAAGCATATATATTTGTCCAATGAATGTCGGACCACACTCACTTTGTCTCTCTATCTATATGTCTCTCGATCGACCTTGCTTTCTCACACCGTATCTTCCACGCGTTGAAGCTACTACCTCTCCATCCCTCGCAAAGCCGGAGCTATTTACATTGCGAGGGGCACTCCAACCTTGGATTAATTTGTGTAGGCATTTATTCCGGTCGGTTTAGATTATATTTTCGTAGCATTCGGCCCACAACTACTCCAATCACCATAGCGGGTAATTAAGCTACGGGGAGCACCTAATATGAGCACCGGGGAGCCGTTGGATCGAAGATGTAGCGGCACACACGAGGCCTGAATGTTTTATTTGCAAAAAAACCTTTGGAGAGTAAGGAAATTGCGCATAATTACAAAGACTACTCCCAAGCCATTCGATCTCACTTCCAACGGTGTAAAAACTCGTATCACCATAGTATCTAAGCTGCGGGGTGGATGTGATATTCTATGCCGCTGTCATTTTTGTTCGTAAACTTGCAAAAAATGTGTAACTCTTGCCATTACTTGTCTAACCGCGCAAAGTGTTTGTTCAAAAAAAACCATCCTACACTGAAATATCGGAACAACACACGGGGGTCCCACTTGTCATTAATCAAATTTGTACCTAAAACTAACAAATCTGAAAGAAGAGATTCGAACTGGCAACCTGGACTACAAAGCGTAAGTCGATAGCCTGAAAAAATGAACGGTTGTTGGCTTTGTCCCATAACTTGATTTTATACAGTAATTGCGTTGAGTAGATTAGAGGGAGTGCCTCGTCAACAAGTGCATGGCCGTTATCTCACTTAGTGGTGGGTCCCAGGTCTGCGATCTCAATCTATCTTCTCTCCATTGTCTAACCTTTGCACGGGCACACACGAAGAGCGGCGCTAGCTTGCCGTGGTGTTATTACAACTAAAAAACTTGGAAAATAGAAGAATCGCCTAGAACAAGAGACATTGTGGCTGGTCGAGACGGAGCTAACCACATCTATCCTTCGTGCCACGTTTGCATGATGAAGTTGTGTGGCTAGTGGGGTGTTTTCAACCGACTGGCAGGGTCCCAAGGTCGAACCATAGGTACTCTACTACGTCTGATACAGTATATTTTTACACGCACATTTTTCCTCCGTGCCGAGACGTGGCACACCCTACCGCGTGGTTTCGGGGTCCTCCCGGGTGGTGCACGCATATATTCTTCCTGACGTGGGACGCCCTACCGCGCGTTTTCTAGGTCCTCCTCAGTCGTAGCGCCGAAGCAAGTAAATGAGTCGTCAAATCACGAAAGACCACCTTTCCCGCCGAGTACATCAGCGAAGCATGGTGGCTAGCTAGTTGGGCTAGTTTGACCGATTAGCTAGGCCGCCGCCACATTTGTTTTTTCACCCCTTTTTTATCTACTTGCCGGCAGGTAAATTTAAATATCGACCGCGGCATTGCTCTGGTGTTTGGGTGCGGCAGGATTTTTAATTTTTTGATTGACGGGAGCAGGCGGGCAGGATTTTTAATTTTTTTGATTGACGGGAGCAGGCGCGGCAGCAATTAGTCATGATGACTCCGCCTGTACCCACTGCTCCCTGATGTGAGAAGTCGTCGACTAGTGTTTTACCGTGGTGAAAACCAAAAGATTCCCTGCTCCCTCCGCCTTCCCGTAGATTGCATTGCCTTTCAGCCGTTTCGCCCCCTTTGCTTCCTCTCCCCATTGCTTCTGCCTGGTGCCATGGCGGCACAGCAGATCACGGAGTCCGAGGTGAGGCTCCTGACACAGGAGCTCCATGCCAAGGATGGGGAGCTCAGGGCCAAGGGTGGGAAGCTCAGGGCCAAGGACGTGGAGCTCCATGAGCTCAAGGAGGAGAGGAGTGACATGCTCCTCCGTTATGTGTGGGAGTTCACAGAGCTTCTAAAGCGGCAGGCGTCCACCACAAAGATGCTCAAGGCGTCGGCGGCGTTGATGCAGAAAGCGAGAGATACGATAGGCCGTCAGGGGAGCCGGCTGGAGCGCGAGCGGGCTGAGGTCCAGGATCGCCTCAGCCATTTGGTGAACCAAGTTGCCACGCACGTGTTGCGGCTGCGCGATGCCTACCGTCGTGCCAGCGCGACGATGCCAGCTATCAGGCTAAACCCTCTGCATGGGCATGTCCATGTCTCGGCACAACATGACCGTTGGATCAAACTCAGACGGTGCAGATCAGTCACTGTAGCACAAAGCGTGTGGGTGTGTTTGGTTGCATTCTCATCTCAATATAGTTGTTTCCCCTTCGTGTATTTTTGTCAACCTACTAGTGTGGACTCATGCACCCTTCATGCACTCTGCCAAACACCCAAAAGTGGGTCGAGAAGGGAACTTTTGCTCCCATCCCGTGCACCCTTCATACACCCTGCCTAACACTATTCGTGCTTCATGTGGTTCATGTTTCGTGGAATACTGTAGCACCGTACTCTCCGTGCGCTGTGTACCTAGTTCTGTTAACATTGATCTCACCGTCCATTCTCGACCGGACAGTCGAAAAAGCGATACTATGTTACATATAGGAGTAGTTGACATGCGCACAACATCATTTGTTATCGTCATATCTTACTACACTAGCAACAAGATTGTGTAGTACTGACGTATGAACCACTGCACATGCCTAGTAGTAGGAGCACTGTGTATGTTCAAGTGGCTGCCGTGTTTCGCACTCCTTCATCGTAAGAGTGGAAACGCTTGATGTAATCATTTTTTTCTTCTTCTAAAAAACAGTGGACACGCTCTACCGTGCGGATCCTCCTCCAGCCATGCACTAAATTACTCACTTTCGCCGATGTGTGGGACAGCCAGCATCGGGGTCCACCAGCCATGCACTAAATTACTCTGTAGTAGAGTGACGGTAGACTACCCCGATCGAAGCGTCGCAGTAATGCCCAATGAGCCTTCAAATCAAAAAAACCCCTCCTTTCCAGCAGTAAGTTGGACGGACGAAGCAACCATCATTTCACTCTTCTCTCTCAGCTTCGTCTCTACCCAACCCTCGCTTCTGCCTCATCTTTTTCCTCATTTCTTCAAGAAAACCCCGACCTGCTTCTGCCATTGTTCTTCTCTCCCAAAGAAGGAAAAGTGAGCGCATCAATGGTGTTGATTCTGGCCAAGGACCGATCTTGCAACCCCGAGACTGGTCCTATAACTCCCTCTCTTTTCTTCTTTTGGGTTTGTGATTATGGTTTCTTTTCTTTTATTTCTATTTGACAGTTTCTTGATGGACGCTGGAGCACCGGTCGAAGTGATGTCTATGGCTCCGGCCAAAACCGTCGAGGCTCATGGTACGAAGAAGCGCAAGCACCCCGCCGAGACTACCGCAGACAAGCTCAAAGCCATCGCCCTGTCCAAGCCCCCCTCTTCGGGATCCCTCATTAAGCAAGTCCAGGTAACATCTCTTCTTGACGATCTTTTTCTCAATCTTGATCATGTTTTTTCATCTAACATGCAGTACTAGTAGTACAACTTTTTGGGTGATCTTGCATGTGATTTTTGTGTGCCAAATGATGGTTCTAAATTCCTCTTTTGACCAAAACATGCGAGAGGTTGACACTGATTTCTTATAGATTACTTTCAACTAGTACTTTATGAACATTAATGCTACCTTTTAAGAGGGTATATTTGCCTCAGTAACTTGTGTTATGGATACTGCATGTAATCCCTCTACTCTCATGCCTTTGAAGACATGTTCTAGTGTCTTTGTTCACTCATTTCTGTGCGTATATGTAGTCATATATGGAGTATAATATCGAAAATCATCTTATTTTTGAACAGAGGTAGTAATAAAATATGGTTTCTGTTTGAATTAGAACCAAGTCCGCGGTGGAGATGAAGTTCTCAAAGTCATGTCGTGTGAAATGGAAGACCTGATGATGAGTTCTACTGCTGAACTATCCAGCTGATCTGTCCTTGTCGCCACATGTCCTAAACTAGTGTTTTCTTGTAGCATTGTTGTCAGGCGTGTTCTCGAGGCTGTACTTGACCACAACAATTTCCTGGCTGTGCCATCGATTACGAAGGGTGTGGTTCTTGTAAAGCTTCCCAACAAATCTGATGCGGCATGTCTTCTTCATCATGTTTATGAGTGGAAAGACCACTCTGTTAGGTTCTCCAAGGTTGACAAGATGGTGATGGTGCATGTAGACATCTCACACGAAGTCCATGGCCTAGCCAGTTATGCGGGGTTCATCCCGTAGGTCGGTGGCAAAAAATAGTCTGCAGAGTTTAGTTAGTGCAACTTTGCTTGTCTGTAGTAAGTACTATTGTTCAGTACTTGATTTGTGTTTGTGAACCCTATATTGTTTATTAGTACTGCCGCTTTTGGTGTGTGGTCAGTCCTGAGAACGGTATATGTTAATGTCTGTCCACTCAATTCAGTCTGTATATTTTGAAGTATCCATATCATATTTTTTGTGAGGAGGGTCTATCAATTATGGTTACACTCCAATATATATATGCATTGTAGGGTTTATCGCACCCACCAGGATTTCCAGCCCCATGGATGTTCGGTCCATACGATTTGTCACGACCTTTGGACTGTCCTGCTTGTGGGAGTAGGCGGGGCCCCTGCATGCCACGCGTAGTTGAACGATCAATCTTCTGTTTAGTACTTCAACATATGATTTCCTGGTAAGGATTCACTCATGTCACATCAAGTAAATCTTATTGATTTACTGTCTAAATCTTATTGATTTAATGTCATGTTTTCTTTCTTTTACTGCAATTTTACGATGTAGGTTTTGCCATGTGACATTCATCACAGAATAAACCGTTTGGTTTGCTCTACGATGGCTATTTTTGCAGGTTTCACTTCTTATGTCGTGTCAGTAACGAAGGCACTGTCCATCACTTATATTACTGGAAAAAATTGGATCAGTCTGTTGTCTGAGTACAAGCTGAATCCCTATGATGAACTACAGTTTGGTTTAACAAAAACGCCACAATTAGTCCTTCTCGCGTTTAAAAGAAATGAAGAAAAAGAATGGATCACGGTCACGGATCCTAGTCAAGTTAGAAAGCTGATCATAGTAGACCAGACACGATCGCCGCTCTCTCGCACAGATCGAGCACTGACAGTTGCTCTAGCACTGACAGCGGTAGCAGCTCAGTCTAATCCAGCTGAGGATTGGGCACCGACCGCATCAGCGAATCAGTCTGATCTACCGGAGGATCGGGCATCGACACCGGCACCTGCTCCGACACCGGCACCAGCTCTACAACGAGCACCATCTCCGGCAGCAGCAGCGGCTTCGGCACCTGCACCAACACTTGCATTTACATCTGCTCCGGCCCGTGCAGTTGCACCGGCGACAGATAGGGCTGCAGTTCGCACTTCATATACCAAAGTCCTTACAAAAACCGACATGTCCACCTTCTTGGTAAGCATTGGCCGCCCAAGTGCTTTGTTCTTTTTTCTTTCCATGTTGTTTCACATGATTCACTGTGTTGATCTAACTGTTTGGGTATGTCTTCTTGTTTGCAAACAGAGAATTCCTAGAGCAACGAGGGAGGCGTTCAACAATCCGGGTGACCGTGGACAAGTTTCTCTTACCATGCGCAGCCTTGGTGTGAATGAACCTGCTCAATATATCGTAAGTACAAAGGATGGTCGCATGATGATTGATGCTAAAGGATGGTCAAGGTTCAAATCTAAATCATATCTTGCGGTAGGGGATGATGTCAAAATCGAACTTTCTCGGCAAGGAGAGCTGGTCCAAATCAACTTTGAAATTCTTTAGTAGCAGCACACAACTGCCTAACGGATCTATCCTCTGAGAGATTTTGATGTAATAATCTGGCATGGTGAAACAAGTGTCCTGTGTGTATAAGTAGTACGATAGTATTATTTATCACATGGTATATCATTGATAGAATTGCAACTCTGATTGCTGGTTAGGAACTGTCGTTCGATTTCATTCCAACAGCTGTCGTGCTTTATTCAATTTTGTGTATTCGCCTTGCGACAACATCTAAAACCAGCGCCGTACCGATCGCTTGCAATATGAAAAGCGCCGAGGTAGAACACATGGGCCCCCAAACATGCAGGGTCAGCCTGCGGCCCAAAGTCCAGAACCTGGTTTCGAGAAGCATTAGCTCAGTGCAGAAGTGGCATCCTCCTCCGGCTGTGGGTTGGGCGAAGATGAATGTTGATGATGCGTTATCTCGCAATGGTGAAAGGGGAGCCCTGGCAGTTGTGAGCCGGGATCATACAGGCTTCTTCCTTGGAGCATCGGCACTGGTGTGCGAAAGTGTTACTGATCTAGAGATCCTAGAGGCAATGGCATGTTGCGAGGGGCTATCTCTGGCTCTTGACTTAAACCTGCAACAAGTTCAGATTAGCACCGATTGTTCAGCAACAGTCAAGCATATCGGAGAGGCATACTTGGGCCCCAGCAAAGTTATTGTGGACAAGATCAAGATGAAGAAGAATATGTTCCACACCATGGAGATCATACATGAAAAATGCAAGTGTAATGTTGAAGCGCATGTGCTCGCAAAAGCTGCTACTTCTTTTCCCTGTGGACGCCATCTTTGGCTCACAGGAACCCCTGAAATTATTTGTATACCTATGACTGTTAATCTTCAATAAAGCAGCTTTTATCCCTCAAAAAAAACATCTAAGTATTATATTCTTAGTTGAACCCCCATAATGCCCGTGCGTTGCAGAGGGAGTATTTTTCTCGGCAAGGTGAGCCTGTTATATAAAAGATTTGTATATTTCTTTACAGAGGGAGTATCTCTATGTCAAAAAATATATTTATGTGTAACTAGTTACTCCTGTCTTTCTACTTCCTTTCGCTGATATGTGGGGCAACCGGCAACGGGGTCCACGTGCCATATGCACAAATTAGAGTGCACAACTTCACGGTAGACACACCCGGTCGTAGCGCCGCGGTAATGCCCAATGAGCCGTCAAATCACAACCCCCCCCCCTTTCCATCTTTAGTAGTAAGCTGGACAGACGAAGCGGCAATATTTCACTGGGCATGAATCCCTTTCTCCCTCGTCTGCTTGTTCAGAGAAAACCCCCTCTCGGCGATTGCATAGGGTTTTCTCATGGAGAACCAGGTACGAATTCTTCATCCATCCCCGATAAACCCAAGTCCCTTGGTCGGAGGTAATCCTAGGATGGCAGCCACCACCGTTGATGCATTTTTCTTCGTACTGAATCTAGTGTGTTTCATTTGCAGTGCCCAAAGTGCGAGTACCCTACAGGTTTTTGTGCCCTCGGCGAGACGCTACACTTGTTCCTTCTCATCCTAACATAGCATTTTAAAACACGCACAGTATGTTCCTAGAATCCTCTTTTCTATCCAGGAGGGTGGGGGTTTTTTGAACATGTTGTGTTCTCATATTATTTTTCCTGCAGTGTATTATTTGCTCTGCCAGAACACATGTACTCAAGATGCTCGGCCTTGCCATAACTGAATACACTAGTTTAATGGTCACAGTGAAGACAAGCCATGGATATAAGTTCCGATTTGGGTTCATGAACCAAGAAGATCGCTGCTTTTTTTATGGCCGAACTTGGATAAACTTTCTCAAGTGTTACGGACTAAAAGTTGGCGCATGAATATTGATGGAAATAGCAGAACCTGGTCTCATCTTCACTGCGATCTTCCACCCCGACGCCGTTACAATTGTTCATCCATGTTAGTTTTGTATCTGGTTCTTGCTTGTTGCCTCGATTACTTCTTAATCCACCTATTCTGTCTAACTAATCACAATTTAACTTTAGAAGTAGCAACGAATCTCTCACGAAGATGCTACTTCTAACTAATATTTTCTTATAATTGGTGGCACGTGTAGGTTTTTTCAGAGTAAAGCAGTCTGCTCATTTGTTACTCTGTAATAACTCAGCTGTTACTAATGGCACTAAAGCTGACTGGATCGACATCCAAAAGTTCCTACACTTTATTGATCGTCTTGAGGTCCTTGTGGGGCGTTTCAATGGTGGAAGGCCACATGGGATATGTGTGCCACTGCCACACTCGTTGAACAGGTCCAAATGTGTCGAGAAACTTATGGTACGAGCTGTTTTCTGTTATATATGTTGTTCATAAACTATTGCTTATACACAGTTTTACAGTTGTGATCTTCTTGAAGCAGGAACTGCCGAGTTCTATTGTTCCTATACAGATGCCTCACCATGGTCGGGTCAGACTTGCGCTTGGTCACAACATGATGTTTATGTCGACCTACTCAATTCCCCTTGGAGGTGAAAAGATACTTATTCATGGGAGGTCTCAAATAATGAAGGCCCGTCCATCTTGGAGAATAGGACAGAAGATTATGTTCATGCTTTTCCATGGCTCTAAAGCGAATATCCTGTTTATTAACCATGTTGTGAGTTGAAGCTGCTTTCAGAAGGTTGTGGATGCGCGGGGTGGTGCCTGGGCCTTGTCCTGGGGCTTGGCGGCCTCACCCTTGGTTAACTGTAGGCAAAGTAGCACTGTTCGAGGTGTGCTTTGTACAGTTGAACCTATATAAGTACGCATACTGCTTTCAGCTTTGGTTGTTAAGTGCCCCTGCTGGTTTCAGTTAAGGTTGTTAAGTACTACAGTCTATCGTGTTTCTTCAGTCCTGTCTTCCTCCAGCCGCCAAAACCAAACCAGCACCGGCAGGGCCGCCTGCTTCCGCCTGCCACTGCTGGCTGCGCCTCAGCGCATGCATCGCCGCCCCACCATCTCCTAAATCGTTAACGCTGACGTCCTCCGCGCGCTTTGGTCCGCTCGCCGCGGCACCGCCCTCTTGCGTTGTCAACATGGTCAACAAACAACAGGAATCGGCAGAAGTACGTGGAGAGGATGACAGTAGGGGCCCACCATGTCAGCGTATGGAAAAAAAATGCTTCCTCCTACTGTTTTCTTGACATCTGGGACCCACGACATTGGGAGCGTATATAGTCAATAGACAAGAGAACATCACAAGATCGGCTAACACTTGGGACGTAGCTACTCGAGCAGTATTTTTTTTGTTTGGTATTGTTGTGATGGAGCAGGGTTTGAACTGGGCTGTGACCCGTCTAGCCCAGGCTTATATTTTATGTTCACCATGTGACCAGCCCAGCTATTTTTTCTTTGTGAAAATGAGCCTAGTTTATTTTTTCTAAAGAATACCCAATCCAGGCCTACTTATTTTTCTACGCCCTGATGGGATGCAACTCTTTCAAGATGCCTGCAAATCTTGAAAGTAATATGAAATGGGTAGTAAATATAAAAACAGATGACAAATTGGCAATTACTTTATAATTTCTGAATTTTATTACATTTTCACATTCCTATTTCACTGGGCATTAACCTAATTTAAATATATCTTCAATGTACTTTAAATCTGGCTAGACATTTCGGTATTAAAAATAATTTGGAACCCACAGAAATATGCGAAATTGGCCCTGGCCAAACAAAAAAACGACTGCAATAAATTGCATAAGAAGTTGCCATGAGCTATACATAAATTATTAAAAAAAGAGGGAGTGGTCTGACTTGTGGGCTTGTTTAGTTGACGTGTATGCAAGATTTTTTTTAGTTATTATATACGTTAACAAACGATTCTAGCAGACGTAACCGTTGGATGTCAATCCAACGGCCGTCGTGTTTCTTCAATCTCTGATCTTCTTGCTCCAGCCGCCAAAGCAGCGCCGGCGGGACCGCCTACTCCCGCCTCCCATGGCCGGCAGTGCTGCCGCGCAGACCTCAACGCCCCCTACTACTCCCACCGCTGGCCAGGGCATCCCTCTACTCACCCACACCCCCTGTTATTCTGCGGTAACGGCAGCCTCACAATGCAGCCGAACCGGTGAACGCTTGTACTCCTCTCCGCGTGGGCATCCACTACCGTGTCTTCCCCGGCTCCGCGTCGTCCCCTTCCTATGCCTCGCCGTCGTCCACCGCCGTGGTGCTCTCGGCGCGGCATGTTCAATGTGGTCAACGACCGACTTCCATCGGAAGACTACTGTACGTGGAGAGGCTGACAGCTGGGTCCACGGCAGCCGCAAGGAAGTGCCTCCTTATTACGCGCAAAATAATTATTCCTCCACCTGACAGCGGGGACCCACCGGACGGGCCACCAGTATTTTGCAAAAAAAATCGTTTCCCCCTGACTGCTGGGACCCACCGGATGGGCCACCGTATTTCGTGAAAAAAACGTTCCCCCCGCTGTCAGCTCGGACCCACCGGAAGTGCCTCCTTATTACGCACAAAAAAATGAATACTCCCCCGGCTAGCTGGGACCCACCATGGTGCGAGGCTGACTTGTGGGCCCACTAAGTTGACGGGGATGAAGGGCTTTGTCAACTTAGTCAATATGAACTATTCTAGCTCCAGTGACCGTACGATGTCCATCCAACGGCCGTAGTGCTTCTTCAACCTCTGGTCTTCTTGCTCCAGCTGCCCAAAGCAGCGCCGGTCGTGCCGCATGCTCCTGCCTCCTGTGGCCGGCTGTGCTGCCATGGAGGCCTCACCGCCCCCTACTATTCCCACCGCTGGCCAGGCCCTGCGGCGACGGCAGCCTCACACCACAGCCGAACCAGTGAACCCTCGTACTCCTCTCCGCACGGGCTTCCACTGCCGCGTCTTCCCCGGCTCCACGTCGTCCCCTTCCTAGGCCTCGCCGTTGTCCACCGCCGTGGTGCTCTCAGCGTGGCGTGGTCAATGTGGTCAACGACCGACTTCCATCAGAAGAGTACTGTGCGTGGAGACGCTAACAGCTGGGTCCACGGCCACAGGAAGGAAGTGCCTCCTTATTACGCGCAAAATAATTATTCCTCCACCTGACAGCGGGGACCCATTGGACGGGCCACCGTATTTCGCAAAAAACCGTTTGCCCCTGACTGCTGGGACCCATCAGCTACATCTTCACACGCAAGGAAGTGCCTGATAGTCGGGACCCACCTGGTTGAAACGTACGTAGCATTGTCATTCTGGTCACGAACGTGTACGTACATATATACTGGTCGATGTAGAGGCGCGCATGTGTCGTAGTAGAGGCGCGCATGTAGCATGTACACGTACATACAGCGGCCAGGGTGAGAAAGAAAATACGGCCACGTATGTGTACATATGGGCGAGGTCTCGAACGCCTACTCACGCATACGTACGGCCAGGGCTCGTGTACATGGCTGGGTCGGAACGGAGAAACAGCGTCGTCGTCGTGTTCATGGGGAGGCAATAGAATGCGCCGTGTTCATGGGGAGGCAACGGAATGCGTCGTGTTCATGGGGAGGCAACGGAATGCGTCATGTTCATGGGGAGGCAATGGAATGCGTCGTGTTCATCGGGAGAGATTGGACGGAAGAGGAGATGGAAACGAGGCCTGGCGTACCGCAGAACGTTGGAAACGGCCTTGTGTTCGACCGGCCACGTTCGAAACAAGATCCTGTTCATCAGGAGGGGTCTGGCGTACCGCAAAACGGAGGAAACGGACCTCCTACGGTCGAAACAGGGGTCCTGTTGATCGGGAGGGGTGTGGCGTACCGCAAAACGGATGAAACGGACTTATGTTGGAGCGCTACGGTCGAAACGGGGGTCTTGTTCATCGAGAGGGGTATGGCGTACCTCAAAACGGGACTCCACGGGATATTGTTCATCTCCACCGTCGACCCCCTCCAGCCTCCACGAGATACTGTTCATCCACCGTCGACCTCCTCCAGCCTCCACCTGTGACTGTTCATCCACGGGCTCCTGTTCATCCAGCCTCCACCGCGCGCTACTCCACCGGCTACTGTTCAACCAGCCCTCTCCACGGGCTCCTGTTCAACCACCCCTCCATGTGCTATTGTTCATCTGCCCTCCACCGTCTACTGTTCATCCTGCCCTCCATGGGGTGGTCCTATTCATCTAGCCCTCCACGGGGTCCTGTTCATCCAGCCCCAACCGGCTCGATCGATCGGGGTCCTGTTCATCCAGAGGCAACACCACGGGGTCCTGTTC
>NC_057812.1:625945922-625951261 GCF_018294505.1 Triticum aestivum | reverse complement strand
AGTTAGCAGCAGTAGCGAAGGAATCGCTCGATCGGGTTTAACAGCCATCGATCGATCGCTCGGGTTCAATAACGCGTAGCCTGCAGTGCAATTGCTCGGGTTCAGTTAGAGCCCAATGCCTCGCTCGGGTTCAGTTAGAGCCAATGCCTCGCACACACGTGCGTACGTGTACGGGAGAAATGCGCATCGCTCGGCCCCCGACCTCCCACCGTAACCAGGAACTCCCCGAAATTTTCCTCGCCCTCGCTTCTACCACGGTTTTTTCCATCATGGATGGCCCAAAGAATGTCATGCAGCTGCGTCTCCGGTCCGCCCAGGACAAAAAGCCCATTTTCTGTCATGATTTTTTGTCATAGAAGTAGGAGCCCACCACATCTATGATGATACCAGGTTTTGTCACAATTATCGTCATAGAAGTGTCATATGTATGACAGGAAAAAAATTCGTTCGGCCCAAAATGTCACGGATGTGTCTTTTTTGTAGTGATATTTAGTGCTAACTTACGGAAAATATCGGTATCCATAAAAGATTTAGCACAATCAAACTTAGGTGTCATACCTGACTCCTTACCATTGTCGAGGTCCCAATCTTCAGAGTTGCGTTTAATTCTATCCAATAAATCCCATTTGAATTCAATAGTCTTCATCATAAAAGAGCCAGCACAAGAACTATCAAGCATGGTGCGATTGTTATCAGAAAGTCGAGCATAAAAATTTTGAATAATTGTTTCTCTGGGAAGCTCATGATTGGGGCATGAATATAACATTGATTTAAGCCTCCCCCAAGCTTGAGCGATGCTTTCTCCTTCGCGAGGCCAAAAATTATATATATAATTGCGATCACGATGAACAAGATGCATAGGGTAATACTTTTGATGAAATTACAATTTCAATCTTCTATAGTTCCATGATCCCATATCATCACATAGCCTATACCATG
Source organism: Triticum aestivum (assembly GCF_018294505.1). Classification (NCBI taxonomy): domain Eukaryota; kingdom Viridiplantae; phylum Streptophyta; class Magnoliopsida; order Poales; family Poaceae; genus Triticum; species Triticum aestivum. Next base: position 625,950,322 of record NC_057812.1, on the reverse strand, counting down.
TCAATGCGTCTCCCTTCAAAGATAAAGGGAAGACCTTCTTCTTAGCAACATCATCGGGAATACCTGCAAGCTTAAATAATCCACAAACTTCATCCACATATATTAGGTGTTCATCAGGATGCTTTGTTCCATCTCCTGTAAAAGGATTAGCTAGCAGTTTTTCTATTATACTCGAAGGATACTCATAAGGAATTTCATTTTCATATTCATTTTCAATAGGTTTACGAGCAACTCTTTGCTCTACTGGTCGGGGTGAAGATACCCCGAACAAGCCCCTCAGAGGATTACTTCCCATAGTAACAAGTGACAGTAAATTTCAGCACACTATATAAATTTTTCCTTACCAAATTCCACCTACCAAAGGCGCTTCACTCCCCGGCAACGGCACCAGAAAAGAGTCTTGATGACCCACAAGTATAGGGGATCTATCTAGTCCTTTCGATAAGTAAGAGTGTCGAATCCAACGAGGAGCAGAAGGAAATGATAAACGGTTTTCAGCAAGGTATTCTCTGCAAGTACTGAAATAAGTGGTAACAGATAGTTTTGTAATGAGATAATTTGTAACGAGCAACAAGTAACAAAAGTAAATAAAGTGAAGCAAGGTGGCCCAATCCTTTTTGTAGCAACGGACAAGCATGGACAAACTCTTATATAAGAAAAAGCGCTCCCGAGGACACATGGGAATATCGTCAAGCTAGTTTTCATCACGCTCATATGATTCGCGTTCGGTACTTTGATAATTTGATATGTGGGTGGACCGGTGCTTGGGTGCTGTTCTTACTTGAACAAGCATCCCACTTATGATTAACCTCTATTGCAAGCATCCGCAACTACAACAAAAGTATTAAGGTAAACCTAACCATAGCATGAAACATATGGATCCAAATCAGCCCCTTACGAAGCAACGCATAAACTAGGGCTTAAGCTTCTGTCACTCTAGCAACCCATCATCTACTTATTACTTCCCAATGCCTTCCTCTAGGCCCAAATAATGGTGAAGTGTTATGTAGTCGACGTTCACATAACACCACTATAGGCTAGACAATATACATCTCATCAAAATATTGAATGAATACGAAATTCACATGACTACTAATAGCAAAGACTTCTCCCTTGTCCTCGGGAACAAACGTAACTACTCACAAATCATAAACATGTTCATAATCAGAGGGGTATTAATATGCATAAAGGATCTGAACATATGATCTTCCACCAATTAAACCAACTAGCATCAACTACAAGGAGTAATTAACACTAGTAGAAACCTACTAGCACCAATCCCGGACTTGAAGACAAGAATCGGATACAAGAGATGAACTAGGGTTTTGAGATGAGATGGCGCTGATGAAGATGTTTATGGAGATTGCCCTCTCCCGATGAGAGGAGCGTTAGTGATGACGATGGCGATGATTTCCCCCTTCGGGAGGGAAGTTTCCCCGGCAGAATAGCTCTGCTGGAGCTCTAGATTGGATCCGCCAAGGTTCCGCCTCGTGGCGGTGGAGTTTCGTCCCGAAAGGTTTCTTCTTATTTTTTTCTCAACGAAAGACTTCATATAGGAGAAGATGGTCATTGGAGAGCCACCAGGGGGGCCACAAGGCAGGGGGCGCACCCTAGGGGGCTCCCCCCACCCTCGTGAGAACGGTGTGGGCCTCCTGGTCTTCATCTTTGGTGAGGATTTTTCATTATTTATTATAAGGTGTTCCGTGGAGTTTCAGGACTTTTGGATTTGTGCAGAATAGGTCTCTAATATTTGCTCCTTTTCCAGCCCAGAATTCCAGCTGCCGGCATTCTCCCTCCTTATGTAAACCTTGTAAAATAAGAGAGAATAGCCATAAGTATTGTGACATAATGTGAAATAACAGCCCATAATGCAATAAATATCGATATAAAAGCATGATGCAAAATGGACGTATCAATAGCACACAGGGTGTTCCTCCAGTATTCAGGAGTAGCATAATCTCATAGTCTGAGGAACATGTATAAGTCATGAAGAAAGAAGTAGCAATGGAACTTAACGATCATCATGCTAAGCTAACGGATGGTTCAAGTCAATCACATCATTCTCTAATGCTGTGATCCTGCTTATCAAATGATAACTCTTTGTCCATGGCTAGGAAACTTAACCATCTTTGATTAACAAGCTAGTCAAGTAGAGGCATACTAGTGACACTCTGTTTGTCTATGTATTCACACATGTACTAAGTTTCCGGTTAATACAATTCTAGCATGAATAATAAACATTTATCATGATATAAGGAAATATAAATAACAACTTTATTATTGCCTCTAGGACATATTTTCAGTCTCCCACTTGCACTAGAGTCAATAATCTAGTTCACATCGTCATGTGATTTAACACCAATAGTTCACATCTTTATGTGATTAGTTCACATCTTGTAGAGACTAGACCTCAAACGGTCCGATCTCTGTGCTTCAGTGTCATCCCTGGATCAGTAATGCTGACACGCACAGTACTTGAAGGATTTATAACAGAGTAGCAATCACACACTTATTACAACGAGTGTCTCAAAAGAGAATTTATTACAAATAATATGGCTTAAGGCCATCTAATAACGATAACAGCAGAAGGCTTGGAAGATAAGTGAGTCCATCAACTCCAACGGCATCACTGAGTATAGAACCACGACCTAAAGGCACCTTACTCGTCGTTTGAAAAGTCTGCAACATGAACGTTGCAGCCCGAAACGGGTCAGCACATGGAATATGCTGGCAATGTAACACATAGAGAGTAATGAAAGAATAAAGCTATACTACATGCATATATGGCTGGTGGAAAGCTCTATGGTTAAAGTTTTTGCATAAAGCCAATTTTTCCCTACTGCAAAGGAATAAATTTTTATTTAACTATCATGGTAGTTGTTAAACATTGAGAAGATAGACATCCTCTCAATCCCAATTAAACATCATCATTAAATCCCAACAAAATTAATTAGAGTAACATGATGAGATTCACATGATAATCCAAGTACTAGATACTCAAGACGTCCATAACCGGGGACACGGCTAACCATGAATAGTTTATACACTCTGCAGAGGTTTGCGCACTTTTACCCACAAGACTTGATCTCCTCCGTTGTATTTTCTCGCACTACATGATGTTTGAGAAACGGATGACCGAGACATAGTCTTTCAGAAGCGCTAGCACCTTACGATCGGGTAGACAGTACCAACCTACATCCCCTATATCTACTAGTCTACCACTGTAAGAGTTCGCATGACTTAGTCAACTATGCTAGAGCCCATAATAGCTTGTGGCTGCACACGGAAGTTTCTAGTATGAATAATCTCATGATCCCTTTGAGCCTGGGTGGCGGTCCATAAACAAAAAAAGGTAATCACTGGAATACCCAGGTGCCTCAATCCACCCAGATGTGTATTAAAGTTGCCACCTTAAATAAACCGTTAATTAACAATCTCACATCTGTCATGGATACACTCACCCAATCCACGTCTACTAGCATAGCATGGCAATATAAGCAAACGTAGAAGTAACTCCCAAGGGTTTGATAATAAAATAGGTAATAGGTACTACCTCATCTACTCCCCAAAACCCACATATTAATCAGATCATAATCATGCAATTGTTTGAGGGTTGATCTAATGCAATAAAACTGGGTAGTAAAGAGGTATGATCAAAGTGTTGCTTGCCTTGCTGATGATCCGCGAAACCTAGAGATTCAAAGTAGCAAGCAGCGCACTCCGGGTACTCTATCACAAACAAACATACAAGAAGTACTCATCTAATGCATGGGTAAAACTCAAATAAGAGATCTAACCAGAAAGTTCAACTTAAGAACTCCGATTTGCAAAAAGAAACAAAACGAACGAAGCAACGAAAGGCAAACGGCGAAAGAAACAAACTTCATTTACTAATCTGGATCTAAGTCAACTTTTACAGAAGCAAAAACTTGTTTTAGTAGGTTAAATGGAAAGAGGGTTTCGAGATGAAACTCCAGGCGCTTGAATCGCCTGATTCCGCTAAACGAGCGAAAAGTTATACTAGAACGAAAATCGGATCAGAAATCGCGATCTGAAAATAACCGCGGAAAAATCTGAGAAAAAGAAAAACTGGCTAACAGATTAATGAACGAACGTTCGTTAACTGAAACTAAACGGCGAATACGTCTGTTAAAACGAATGAACGGGTGAACGCTCGCTAAATAAATAAATCGGAAAACAAAAATAAAACCGATCTAATTCTAAAAAAATGAATCTAGGGTTTTTTTTAAAAAACCGGATCGGTTTCTTTAGAAAACCGGGGCGGCAGGGCGGCTACCTCGGCTCGGCTCCGGCGGGGTTCCGGTGCAGCGGCGGGGCGGCGTGGGGTGGCGAGGCGGAGGCGGCGGCGCAAGGCGGCAGCTGCTGCTGCTGCTATCGGC